>NW_026099471.1:15000-27500 GCF_024542735.1 Bombus huntii
ATGTATGTATGTACGAGCGTTTTATGCATCTCGCCAAAGTGCCAAACTTCGTTCGTCGTATCATGTTCGAGCTAAGACTCACGCAAGACATCCGTGTAACGATCGTCCGGTTTTTAACGTCCGTCCTCTTTTTCTCCTACAGCCGTTTCTCTTCTCTCGACGATTCCAGCGGTTCCCGGTACGGGAACTCACGCAAGTGAAAAAGCGAGCGAGACGTACCGTCGGGTGGGTGTGTGTGTTCGGGGACTGGACGACCGGCGCGACGTTAGGATGCGCGGTCCAGCGATAGACGACGAAGAGGCATGGGATGACCAACACTCTCTTTTCTCTATTCTCGAAGCGTCGAATTGCCATAAAAAAAAAATCACACGCGCGCACGACATAGTCGTACGCGCGTGTATACCTCGTCTCTCTCAAAGTTTTTTTCTCGAGCCTCGCCAAAGGGGATCGTCTTCTTCCTCGTCTACGATCTCTCCGACGACGACGACCGTACGAACAACTTCGTAACGGACTCACATGCGCATCTTCCTCGGGTACAGAAACGCTGCGGAAAACACCTCGAGCTTGTAGTTACAGCAGCACCCGTGTATAGCCGATCTTAGACACACGCTAGTTCGCACACGCGTTACATATATAATATGTAAGATTTCCGACGAACGTGGCTTTTCGGGAGCCAGGCGCGCGGGCAGAGAGATACACGACGACGGGGAAAATTCGTCCCGATACGAGTACGTGTACTCTCCGATCTCCGCGCGACGCTGGGGATCATACCTCCCTAAGTCGTCAGAGCGCTCGAAGAAATCTCGCGTGTGCGTTCCCGGATCTACGGCTGATACTTTCGGGGCTTGTAAAAAAGCACAGAGCGTGTAAAACGCAACGACGACCCATCGATGCGACGGTCCTCGTTGTTGTCAGTCGCTTTCGCGAAGAGACGGAGTGGGCATTCGATCCCTGGGGCTGTACGAGAGTCTTAAGAAAAGACGGTAGATTATGGCAAAGTTTCGCACGCCATCGAGTTTAGGTTTTTTTTTTGGTTCTCTCTTCTCTCCTCTCTCGACCGAGTTCCCATATTTGCTTTCTCTCTCAGTCTCGCCAAATATAATATTCTTTTAAGACGACGTCGGGGGCGCGGACCTTCGTGCGTCGAACACCGGCAAACGTAGCATATATCGCCTGATATGAAAAAAAAATCGGTCACGAGGAGAACACTACGAGTATATACGTTCGATAACCGATACACGAAGCGGTGCATAAGCGGGCGGTCGCCCTCGTAAGGACGACTCACGACGCCGCGAGCACTCACGCAGGTCCGTGACCGGTTCTCTCCGCTCTTATTCGTATCCCTTCGTATACCTTCGTCCGACTCTGAAACGTTCTCTTATAATTTTTAAGAAGAACGACGGCGGGTTGTCAAGGCAAGAAGGGACAGAGAGAGACAGAGGTAGAGTTTCGTAGTCTCCCGTGAACACGATAGATTATATATCGAGCATGCGTACGACTTGCACGGTCTCTGCACGACCGCGACGAACGCCGACGAGCGTCCAACAATCGCTCGTACGTCGCGTATGTTCTCTCCGTCCGCTCTTATTCGTATCCTCGTTCTTGTACCTTCGTCCGACTCTGAAACGTTCTCTTATATAAAGAAGAACGACGGCGGGTTGTTAAGGCAAGAAGGGACAGAGAGAGACAGATACGGAGAGTAACGATACGCAACGCAAGCAGTCTTAGGTTTACGTGAGCAACCCTCAGCCAGGCGTGGTCCAGGAATTGTATCCGTGGACCGCAATGTGCGTTCGAAATGTCGATGTTCATGTGTCCTGCAGTTCACACGTTGACGCGCAATTAGCTGCGTTCTTCATCGACCCACGAGCCAAGTGATCCACCGTTCAGGGTAATCTTTTATAAATTTACAACAGTTCAATACTCAAATGTACTCTTCTCGGTTCTAGCGAAGCCGAGTTCCGTCACGTTCGACCAACGGGAATCGAACGCGCAGAAGTCGCCATAGGATTGACGACACAAAAACGTTCGAAAAAAAAAGAAAACGACGAACGCGCGAAGATACGCGCGTTCGCCGGCCGGGCGTAAAGTACATTATGATATATAACAACCATCGAGATCGAAGCTCCGTTCGTCAGGAAACGACGGGGATATATACACCCGATTCTGAATCCTCTGTACAGCACACGATCTCGCGAACGAGTAAGCACGGTGGCTAGCCCATGTTATATATGTGTTTGATTCTACTCTCTCGTCCAATTATTCAAGAAACAGCGCGCGTGCATCTCTCCATCGTTCGGGTGATAGTAAAGATTCGATGGGATTCGCGCGGCCGTCCGCCTCGAGCGGTCTTTCGTCCCAATATCCAGAAGCAGAGTTTGAAAAACTCTAGCGACGGCACGGGTGTCCGACTCACGACATCGAGGTTTCGAAGCCGGCGATCCCCTCCGAACGGATGGCGACCACGCGACCGACTGAAAGCATGAAAAATCGACGAAAGATAGAACACATCTCCGTTCGGGTGGTGTTTTTTCTTTAAAAAAAAAAAAAAAAACAAAAATTCGATGGGACTCGCAGCCATCGTCCTCGCGCGGTCTTTCGTCCCGATATCCAGAAGCAGAGTTTGAAAAACTCTAGCGACGGCACGGGTGTCCGACTCACGACAACGAGGATAGACAGCCGGTCCCCTCCGAACGGGTTATGCGATGATAAACTCGATGAAACTTTAGTCTCGTTCAGGTAGTGTGTGTCTTGTAAATCAAAAATTCGATGGGACACGCATCCATCGTCCTCGCGCGGTCTTTCGTCCCAACATCCAGAAGCAGAGTTTGAAAAACTCTAGCGACGGCACGGGTGTCCGACTCACGACAACGAGGATAGACAGCCGGTCCCCTCTGAACGGTATATTATATATGAGATGATAGACGACAAACTGGATGAAACTTTAAGTCTCGTTCAGGTAGTGTGTAAATCAAAAATTCGATGGGACTCGCATCCGTCGTCCTCGCGCGGTCTTTCGTCCCGATATCCAGAAGCAGAGTTTGAAAAACTCTAGCGACGGCACGGGTGTCCGACTCACGACAACGAGGAAAGACAGCCGGTCCCCTCTGAACGGTATATTATATGAAACTTTAAGTCTCGTTCAGGTAGTGTGTAAGTCAAAAATTCGATGGGACTCGCATCCGTCGTCCTCGCGCGGTCTTTCGTCCCGATATCCAGAAGCAGAGTTTGAAAAACTCTAGCGACGGCACGGGTGTCCGACTCACGACAACGAGGATAGACAGCCGGTCCCCTCTGAACGGGAACGGTATATTATATATGCGATGATAGACGACAAACTGGATGAAACTTTAAGTCTCGTTCAGGTAGTGTGTAAATAAAAAATTCGATGGGACTCGCATCCGTCGTCCTCGCGCGGTCTTTCGTCCCGATATCCAGAAGCAGAGTTTGAAAAACTCTAGCGACGGCACGGGTGTCCGACTCACGACAACGAGGAAAGACAGCCGGTCCCCTCTGAACGGTATATTATATGAAACTTTAAGTCTCGTTCAGGTAGTGTGTAAGTCAAAAATTCGATGGGACTCGCATCCGTCGTCCTCGCGCGGTCTTTCGTCCCGATATCCAGAAGCAGAGTTTGAAAAACTCTAGCGACGGCACGGGTGTCCGACTCACGACAACGAGGATAGACAGCCGGTCCCCTCTGAACGGTATATAATATGAAACTTTAAGTCTCGTTCAGGTAGTGTGTAAGTCAAAAATTCGATGGGACTCGCATCCGTCGTCCTCGCGCGGTCTTTCGTCCCGATATCCAGAAGCAGAGTTTGAAAAACTCTAGCGACGGCACGGGTGTCCGACTCACGACAACGAGGATAGACAGCCGGTCCCCTCTGAACGGTATATAATATACATTATGCGACGGTAGACGATCAACTAGACGAAACTTTAGTCTCGTTCAGGTGGTGTAAAAAAAATTCGATGGGATACGCACGCACGGCTGTCGTCGTCCTCGAGCGGTCTTTCGTCCCAATATCCAGAAGCAGAGTTTGAAAAACTCTAGCGACGGCACGGGTGTCCGACTCACGACATCGAGGCTTCGAAGCCGGCGGCGTTCCCCTCTGAACGAACTTCGGCTAGACTAGTATACGAATCGTTGCTACACATCGTCTTCATCGTCGTCGTCGTCGACATCGACATCATCATCATATCATCATCATCATCATCATCATCATCATCGGTCATCGTCGCATAGCGGGCCAACATCCACGCGATGCGTCTTCGTTCTAGGTTACCCGATCCACGAGTATGTTACACGTGGTTTCGTTATTTCGAACGAAACGACATACGAAGAGCACACGCCCTTTGGGTAGGAAGCACGTTTCGAGAACGACGAGAGTTTCGATGAAAGAGACGAGAGAAGTCGACGCAGAAGGTATCCATGGATCTTCGAAGAGAACCTTCGAAGATGTATATCGGTATCCTTTCGCTCTGCGCGACTCGCTACAAGTTCTTTCGCTCTCGTCGACTCGTTCTAGACGCTTCGTTCGATCCCAAAGAGGAGTCTTCGATATGTCCCGTTGCTAGGAGGAGAACAAACGCAACACAGACCACGAAACATAGAAGAGAATAGGCGAGCATGATCACTCCGACACGAGGCACTTTAGAGATTTTCTTATTAGTTTGCATGGACTTTTATATTTCGTTTGTACGGTTTCCACGATGCAAATACGAAATACGAGATCGTGACGGCGGGTCTTTCTGTGTACGGCCTCTCGCAGGCGCCACGACTGCATTTCTCTTTACACCTGGTTTCCATCGTAATTTTTTTCGTTTGATATCGAGCCTTAACTTTTGTTGGCTCTTTCGAAGCTAGAGTTCCCTTTTATTAGAATTTCATATATATATATATTATATGTTATATGTTTTATTCGGAGACGGCGGGTCTTTCTGTTTACGACCTCACGCAGGCGCCTCGAATAAGTTTCATTCGCATTTCGTTTTTATACTTGTATATATATATCTCTTCATCCCGATGATCGAGAGAGAGTGCCACCTTCTCTTCGTATAATTCCGTAGCTGGAGGGTCGTCTCCTCCTTAAGAATATTTCTATTCGTGCCAACGGAGGTTGCCAAGCTCCCTGGCGTTTTCGTTTGTTAAAGTATATAGCTTGTTAATACGTCGTATATACTTTCGTCGATACAGGAGGAGTACGGCTCCTTACCGACCATTGTGATATATATTTCATAGTTTTTATATGTGTTCAAGTCAAATTCTTTTGGTATCGTATCGTTAATGATCCTTCCGCAGGTTCACCTACGGAAACCTTGTTACGACTTTTACTTCCTCTAAATGATCAAGTTTGGTCATCTTCCCGGTAACATCGGCAATGCTTATCACATTGGCCGCGCACCAGTCCGAAGACCTCACTAAATCATTCAATCGGTAGTAGCGACGGGCGGTGTGTACAAAGGGCAGGGACGTAATCAACGCGAGCTTATGACTCGCGCTTACTGGGAATTCCTCGTTCATGGGGAATAATTGCAAGCCCCAATCCCTAGCACGAAGGAGGTTCAGCGGGTTACCCGGGCCTTTCGGCCAGGGAAAACACGCTGATTCCTTCAGTGTAGCGCGCGTGCGGCCCAGAACATCTAAGGGCATCACAGACCTGTTATTGCTCAATCTCGTGCGGCTAGAAGCCGCCTGTTCCTCTAAGAAGATTTGTTTGTACGTTGGTAGTAAAAACCCACCGACCGAAGCCGGGGGCCTTCGAGATACCATAAGTTACGTCTATTTAGCAGGCTAGAGTCTCGTTCGTTATCGGAATTAACCAGACAAATCGCTCCACCAACTAAGAACGGCCATGCACCACCACCCACCGAATCAAGAAAGAGCTATCAATCTGTCAATCCTTCCGGTGTCCGGGCCTGGTGAGGTTTCCCGTGTTGAGTCAAATTAAGCCGCAGGCTCCACTCCTGGTGGTGCCCTTCCGTCAATTCCTTTAAGTTTCAGCTTTGCAACCATACTTCCCCCGGAACCCAAAAGCTTTGGTTTCCCGGAAGCTGCCCGCCGAGTCATCGGAGGAACTTCGGCGGATCGCTGGCTGGCATCGTTTATGGTTAGAACTAGGGCGGTATCTGATCGCCTTCGAACCTCTAACTTTCGTTCTTGATTAATGAAAACATTTTTGGCAAATGCTTTCGCTTCTGTCCGTCTTGCGACGATCCAAGAATTTCACCTCTAACGTCGCAATACGAATGCCCCCATCTGTCCCTATTAATCATTACCTCGGGGCTCCGAAAACCAACAAAATAGAACCGAGGTCCTATTCCATTATTCCATGCACACAGTATTCAGGCGAAGGTAGCCTGCTTTAAGCACTCTAATTTGTTCAAAGTAACGTATCGGCCCACCTCGACACTCAGTGAAGAGCACCGCGATGGGATATTAGTTGGACCGCCCGCGAGGAGCTAAGCCCACCGATAGGACGTACCACATAATGCCAGTTAAACACCGCGAGCGGTGAACCGACACTGTGACACACAGATTCAACTACGAGCTTTTTAACCGCAACAACTTTAATATACGGCTATTGGAGCTGGAATTACCGCGGCTGCTGGCACCAGACTTGCCCTCCAATTGGTCCTCGTTAAAGGATTTAAAGTGTACTCATTCCGATTACGGGGCCTCGGATGAGTCCCGTATCGTTATTTTTCGTCACTACCTCCCCGTGCCGGGAGTGGGTAATTTGCGCGCCTGCTGCCTTCCTTGGATGTGGTAGCTGTTTCTCAGGCTCCCTCTCCGGAATCGAACCCTGATTCCCCGTTACCCGTTACAACCATGGTAGGCGCAGAACCTACCATCGACAGTTGATAAGGCAGACATTTGAAAGATGCGTCGCCGGTGCTAGATGACCATGCGATCAGCACAAAGTTATTCAGAGTCACCAAAACAAACGATGGACGGACAGACGAGCCATCCGCCACCGATTGGTTTTGATCTAATAAAAGCATTCCTACCATCTCTGGTCGGAATCTGTTTGCATGTATTAGCTCTAGAATTACCACAGTTATCCAAGTAAATGTAGGTATGATCTAAGAAACCATAACTGATTTAATGAGCCATTCGCGGTTTCACCTTAATGCGGCATGTACTGAGACATGCATGGCTTAATCTTTGAGACAAGCATATGACTACTGGCAGGATCAACCAGGGATCTTATTCGTATAACAATTCTTATAAATTTCGTTTAAGTTCTCTTCGTGTCGTAGGTGGGACGTAAGCACCGTACGACGAGACTTTTCGTTCTTAAGATAGATATATCTATAAAATATATCTCCTAGCGACGTTCGAGATACACCCATAGTTCAGTAATAATCTTCGAACGCCGCTCGCAGCCACTTTGTAATTCTCAACTCCACCTCCTCTCTTCTCTCTCTCTCTTTCTCATAGTCTTATATAAAATGTTTAGAATCGTACTTCTAAAGGAACATTTCCATAATGCTGTCTTCGTGTAAAAAGACTTATTAGAATATCTTAGCGGTAAAGCACGTATACGCACCTCACGCTGAACGAACAAGCGCGTATCCCAGTGCGTCGCGCTGGACATACCGTAAGAATATTCTTTCAATCGGTAGAACATTTTCGGCAGAAGACATACTACGCAAAGATAGTACGCTCCTACCGCCTCATCGGATACTTCTGCGAAAGCAGAAGTTTTTATAGAAAGCAGACGGTTATACTCTTTTGAATGAATCGATGCTCAGTTAGTACAAGCACACACGCATCTAACAATTTTTGTTAGAATACGTACACACAGGTCACCAGCTTCCCGACTCAGGGGAACCTTGCCACGATATTTGGTCATTACGTCCAGGACAGCGACCCGCGGCGCAGCAGTGTAGAGAAAAAACCAGAACGAGAACGGAGGAACAGTCGAGAAATAGCGTAAAATACACTAAGACTCGAGGAGCGGTGACTGAATTCTCAACCGAGGCCGTAGAATAGCCACGCGCTCAACGCTGTTCCGACCGAACCGTCCGGCTCGACGTCTCTCTTATAGATACGAAAGCGCCAGCCGGAAGGCCGGCGCCGGCCGGGCTAGCGGCCGCGCGCTTACGGTGCAAAACCTCCGTAGCAACGTACCGTTCGGAAGGGACGCTGGAACTTAGTCTCGCGAACGCTCGATCACTACTATACAAAGCCAATATCCAACCATCGAAATACATTACCAGACGTTTTATTAACATAATAGAAATGCATTTTTACCAAAAAATTAATTTTTTTTTTCACCGAAAAATTGCATCAGTAAACATACTCTTTTATCGAATACGGACAAAAAATAAGTTTATAATCAATTACAATACGTTAAAATAAGTAGAAATATGCAAAAAAAATATATACCTTGTAACGTTAATTAACGAAAAAATTAGAAAAATATCCCAGTCGTGTCAGTTCGACGAACGCTAATTTTTTGAAAAAATCGATAAAAATGTTTAATCCCGACGTATTTAATAGAGATAGAACGATTCCCGTAAAAAAATTTATACCTTGTAACGCTTTTTAACGAATAAACTCGAAAAAAACTTTTTCGCCCTCGGAATTTTTCTAAGTCCCAACGTACCGGCTCGGAATTTTTCTATGTTCCAACGACCGGTCGTGTCGGTCCAAACGTTTTTATATCCGTCTGCCGACGATATAAACGCTTAATCCCGACGTATTTTATCGAGTTATAACGATTTCTTGAAAAATATTCGTACGTTATAACGCTTTTTAACGAATTAATCGAAAAAGAGTGTTCGGTCCGAAAATTTTCTAAGTACGAACGACCGGCCGCATAGGTCCGTTTTTAAAAATCGTTCTCGGACGGAAATAAACCATTAATCCCGACGTATTTCGTCGAGTTACGTCGATTTATGCAAAAAAAATTCATACCTTGTAACGCTTTTTAACGAATAAACTCGAAAAAACTTTTTCGCCCTCGGAATTTTTCTAAGTCCCAACGTACCGGCTCGGAATTTTTCTATGTTCCAACGACCGGTCGTGTCGGTCCAAACGTTTTTATATCCGTCTGCCGACGATATAAACGCTTAATCCCCGACGTATTTTATCGAGTTATAACGATTTCTTGAAAAATATTCGTACGTTATAACGCTTTTTAACGAATTAATCGAAAAAGAGTGTTCGGTCCGAAAATTTTCTAAGTACGAACGACCGGCCGCATAGGTCCGTTTTTAAAAATCGTTCTCGGACGGAAATAAACCATTAATCCCGACGTATTTCGTCGAGTTACGTCGATTTATGCAAAAAAATTCATACCTTGTAACGCTTTTTAACGAATAAACTCGAAAAAACTTTTTCGCCCTCGGAATTTTTCTAAGTCCCAACGTACCGGCTCGGAATTTTTCTATGTTCCAACGACCGGTCGTGTCGGTCCAAACGTTTTTATATCCGTCTGCCGACGATATAAACGCTTAATCCCGACGTATTTTATCGAGTTATAACGATTTCTTGAAAAATATTCGTACGTTATAACGCTTTTTAACGAATTAATCGAAAAAGAGTGTTCGGTCCGAAAATTTTCTAAGTACGAACGACCGGCCGCATAGGTCCGTTTTTAAAAATCGTTCTCGGACGGAAATAAACCATTAATCCCGACGTATTTCGTCGAGTTACGTCGATTTATGCAAAAAAATTCATACCTTGTAACGCTTTTTAACGAATAAACTCGAAAAAACTTTTTCGCCCTCGGAATTTTTCTAAGTCCCAACGTACCGGCTCGGAATTTTTCTATGTTCCAACGACCGGTCGTGTCGGTCCAAACGTTTTTATATCCGTCTGCCGACGATATAAACGCTTAATCCCGACGTATTTTATCGAGTTATAACGATTTCTTGAAAAATATTCGTACGTTATAACGCTTTTTAACGAATTAATCGAAAAAGAGTGTTCGGTCCGAAAATTTCTAAGTACGAACGACCGGGCCGCATAGGTCCGTTTTTAAAAATCGTTCTCGGACGGAAATAAACCATTAATCCCGACGTATTTCGTCGAGTTACGTCGATTTATGCAAAAAAATTCATACCTTGTAACGCTTTTTAACGAATAAACTCGAAAAAACTTTTTCGCCCTCGGAATTTTTCTAAGTCCCAACGTACCGGCTCGGAATTTTTCTATGTTCCAACGACCGGTCGTGTCGGTCCAAACGTTTTTATATCCGTCTGCCGACGATATAAACGCTTAATCCCGACGTATTTTATCGAGTTATAACGATTTCTTGAAAAATATTCGTACGTTATAACGCTTTTTAACGAATTAATCGAAAAAGAGTGTTCGGTCCGAAAATTTTCTAAGTACGAACGACCGGCCGCATAGGTCCGTTTTTAAAAATCGTTCTCGGACGGAAATAAACCATTAATCCCGACGTATTTCGTCGAGTTACGTCGATTTATGCAAAAAAATTCATACCTTGTAAAGCGCTTTTTAACGAATAAACTCGAAAAAACTTTTTCGCCCTCGGAATTTTTCTAAGTCCCAACGTACCGGCTCGGAATTTTTCTATGTTCCAACGACCGGTCGTGTCGGTCCAAACGTTTTTATATCCGTCTGCCGACGATATAAACGCTTAATCCCGACGTATTTTATCGAGTTATAACGATTTCTTGAAAAATATTCGTACGTTATAACGCTTTTTAACGAATTAATCGAAAAAGAGTGTTCGGTCCGAAAATTTTCCAAGTACGAACGACCGGCCGCATAGGTCCGTTTTTAAAAATCGTTCTCGGACGGAAATAAACCATTAATCCCGACGTATTTCGTCGAGTTACGTCGATTTATGCAAAAAAATTCATACCTTGTAACGCTTTTTAACGAATAAACTCGAAAAAACTTTTTCGCCCTCGGAATTTTTCTAAGTCCCAACGTACCGGCTCGGAATTTTTCTATGTTCCAACGACCGGTCGTGTCGGTCCAAACGTTTTTATATCCGTCTGCCGACGATATAAACGCTTAATCCCGACGTATTTTATCGAGTTATAACGATTTCTTGAAAAATATTCGTACGTTATAACACTTTTTAACGAGTTATTTGGAGGGGATCTTTCGGCCTTTTCGTAGCGGTGCGAAAAAATTCTAAGTTCCAACGTCCCAGTCACGTTGGTCCGGAGGATGAAATTTTTCAAAAAAATAAAGTGAAATCGCTACTTTCGACTAGATTTCGTCGAAACGTAACGATTTCACGCAAAATTTCGATACGTTATAACGCTTTTTAGCGAGTTATTTCGAGTTGAACTTTCGGTACTTTCGTAACGGGGCGAAAAAATTCTAAGTTCCAACGTCCCGGTCACGTTGGTCCGGAGGATGAAATTTTTTTAAAAAATAAAGTGAAATCGCTACTTTCGACTAGATTTCGTCGAAACGTAACGATTTCACGCAAAATTTCGATACGTTATAACGCTTTTTAGCGAGTTATTTCGAGTTGAACTTTCGGTACTTTCGTAACGGGGGCGAAAAAATTCTAAGTTCCAACGTCCCGGTCAGGTTGGTCCGGAGGACGAAATTTTTTAAAAAAATAAAGTGAAATCGCTACTTTCGACTAGATTTCGTCGAAACGTAACGATTTCACGCAAAATTTCGATACGTTATAACGCTTTTTAGCGAGTTATTTCGAGTTGAACTTTCGGTACTTTCGTAACGGGGCGAAAAAATTCTAAGTTCCAACGTCCCGGTCACGTTGGTCCGGAGGATGAAATTTTTTAAAAAAATAAAGTGAAATCGCTACTTTCGACTAGATTTCGTCGAAACGTAACGATTTCACGCAAAATTTCGATACGTTATAACGCTTTTTAGCGAGTTATTTCGAGTTGAACTTTCGGTACTTTCGTAACGGGGCGAAAAAATTCTAAGTTCCAACGTCCCGGTCACGTTGGTCCGGAGGATGAAATTTTTTAAAAAAATAAAGTGAAATCGCTACTTTCGACTAGATTTCGTCGAAACGTAACGATTTCACGCAAAATTTCGATACGTTATAACGCTTTTTAGCGAGTTATTTCGAGTTGAACTTTCGGTACTTTCGTAACGGGGCGAAAAAATTCTAAGTTCCAACGTCCCGGTCACGTTGGTCCGGAGGATGAAATTTTTTAAAAAAATAAAGTGAAATCGCTACTTTCGACTAGATTTCGTCGATACGTAACGATTTCACTGATAATTTCGATGCGTTATAACGCTTTTTCTCGAGTTATTTCGACTCGAACGTTCGAACAGTGGCGAATATTTCAAAGTCCCTGCGACGCAACGATACGCTCTTACGCGTTGCTCGCTCGCTCCGCTCGCTCGAAAAAAAAATAGCCCAACCCAAAACCAATCCCTTTCGCGTTCGTTCTTCGATTTCATCGAAATCTTCGTTCGAACGCTCGGGATCGGTTTTGGGTTGGGCTATATTCGTCCGAGCGAGCGCAGCGAGCGAGCATTTGTCGCGATTATTTTCCTCGTTTTCGTCTCTCTCGTG
>NW_026099471.1:35000-39176 GCF_024542735.1 Bombus huntii
AGAGAGATACACGACGACGGGGAAAATTCGTCCCGATACGAGTACGTGTACTCTCCGATCTCCGCGCGACGCTGGGGATCATACCTCCCTAAGTCGTCAGAGCGCTCGAAGAAATCTCGCGTGTGCGTTCCCGGATCTACGGCTGATACTTTCGGGGCTTGTAAAAAAGCACAGAGCGTGTAAAACGCAACGACGACCCATCGATGCGACGGTCCTCGTTGTTGTCAGTCGCTTTCGCGAAGAGACGGAGTGGGCATTCGATCCCTGGGGCTGTACGAGAGTCTTAAGAAAAGACGGTAGATTATGGCAAAGTTTCGCACGCCATCGAGTTTAGGTTTTTTTTTTGGTTCTCTCTTCTCTCCTCTCTCGACCGAGTTCCCATATTTGCTTTCTCTCTCAGTCTCGCCAAATATAATATTCTTTTAAGACGACGTCGGGGGCGCGGACCTTCGTGCGTCGAACACCGGCAAACGTAGCATATATCGCCTGATATGAAAAAAAAATCGGTCACGAGGAGAACACTACGAGTATATACGTTCGATAACCGATACACGAAGCGGTGCATAAGCGGGCGGTCGCCCTCGTAAGGACGACTCACGACGCCGCGAGCACTCACGCAGGTCCGTGACCGGTTCTCTCCGCTCTTATTCGTATCCCTTCGTATACCTTCGTCCGACTCTGAAACGTTCTCTTATAATTTTTAAGAAGAACGACGGCGGGTTGTCAAGGCAAGAAGGGACAGAGAGAGACAGAGGTAGAGTTTCGTAGTCTCCCGTGAACACGATAGATTATATATCGAGCATGCGTACGACTTGCACGGTCTCTGCACGACCGCGACGAACGCCGACGAGCGTCCAACAATCGCTCGTACGTCGCGTATGTTCTCTCCGTCCGCTCTTATTCGTATCCTCGTTCTTGTACCTTCGTCCGACTCTGAAACGTTCTCTTATATAAAGAAGAACGACGGCGGGTTGTTAAGGCAAGAAGGGACAGAGAGAGACAGATACGGAGAGTAACGATACGCAACGCAAGCAGTCTTAGGTTTACGTGAGCAACCCTCAGCCAGGCGTGGTCCAGGAATTGTATCCGTGGACCGCAATGTGCGTTCGAAATGTCGATGTTCATGTGTCCTGCAGTTCACACGTTGACGCGCAATTAGCTGCGTTCTTCATCGACCCACGAGCCAAGTGATCCACCGTTCAGGGTAATCTTTTATAAATTTACAACAGTTCAATACTCAAATGTACTCTTCTCGGTTCTAGCGAAGCCGAGTTCCGTCACGTTCGACCAACGGGAATCGAACGCGCAGAAGTCGCCATAGGATTGACGACACAAAAACGTTCGAAAAAAAAAGAAAACGACGAACGCGCGAAGATACGCGCGTTCGCCGGCCGGGCGTAAAGTACATTATGATATATAACAACCATCGAGATCGAAGCTCCGTTCGTCAGGAAACGACGGGGATATATACACCCGATTCTGAATCCTCTGTACAGCACACGATCTCGCGAACGAGTAAGCACGGTGGCTAGCCCATGTTATATATGTGTTTGATTCTACTCTCTCGTCCAATTATTCAAGAAACAGCGCGCGTGCATCTCTCCATCGTTCGGGTGATAGTAAAGATTCGATGGGATTCGCGCGGCCGTCCGCCTCGAGCGGTCTTTCGTCCCAATATCCAGAAGCAGAGTTTGAAAAACTCTAGCGACGGCACGGGTGTCCGACTCACGACATCGAGGTTTCGAAGCCGGCGATCCCCTCCGAACGGATGGCGACCACGCGACCGACTGAAAGCATGAAAAATCGACGAAAGATAGAACACATCTCCGTTCGGGTGGTGTTTTTTCTTTAAAAAAAAAAAAAAAAACAAAAATTCGATGGGACTCGCAGCCATCGTCCTCGCGCGGTCTTTCGTCCCGATATCCAGAAGCAGAGTTTGAAAAACTCTAGCGACGGCACGGGTGTCCGACTCACGACAACGAGGATAGACAGCCGGTCCCCTCCGAACGGGTTATGCGATGATAAACTCGATGAAACTTTAGTCTCGTTCAGGTAGTGTGTGTCTTGTAAATCAAAAATTCGATGGGACACGCATCCATCGTCCTCGCGCGGTCTTTCGTCCCAACATCCAGAAGCAGAGTTTGAAAAACTCTAGCGACGGCACGGGTGTCCGACTCACGACAACGAGGATAGACAGCCGGTCCCCTCTGAACGGTATATTATATATGAGATGATAGACGACAAACTGGATGAAACTTTAAGTCTCGTTCAGGTAGTGTGTAAATCAAAAATTCGATGGGACTCGCATCCGTCGTCCTCGCGCGGTCTTTCGTCCCGATATCCAGAAGCAGAGTTTGAAAAACTCTAGCGACGGCACGGGTGTCCGACTCACGACAACGAGGAAAGACAGCCGGTCCCCTCTGAACGGTATATTATATGAAACTTTAAGTCTCGTTCAGGTAGTGTGTAAGTCAAAAATTCGATGGGACTCGCATCCGTCGTCCTCGCGCGGTCTTTCGTCCCGATATCCAGAAGCAGAGTTTGAAAAACTCTAGCGACGGCACGGGTGTCCGACTCACGACAACGAGGATAGACAGCCGGTCCCCTCTGAACGGTATATTATATATGCGATGATAGACGACAAACTGGATGAAACTTTAAGTCTCGTTCAGGTAGTGTGTAAATAAAAAATTCGATGGGACTCGCATCCGTCGTCCTCGCGCGGTCTTTCGTCCCGATATCCAGAAGCAGAGTTTGAAAAACTCTAGCGACGGCACGGGTGTCCGACTCACGACAACGAGGAAAGACAGCCGGTCCCCTCTGAACGGTATATTATATGAAACTTTAAGTCTCGTTCAGGTAGTGTGTAAGTCAAAAATTCGATGGGACTCGCATCCGTCGTCCTCGCGCGGTCTTTCGTCCCGATATCCAGAAGCAGAGTTTGAAAAACTCTAGCGACGGCACGGGTGTCCGACTCACGACAACGAGGATAGACAGCCGGTCCCCTCTGAACGGTATATAATATGAAACTTTAAGTCTCGTTCAGGTAGTGTGTAAGTCAAAAATTCGATGGGACTCGCATCCGTCGTCCTCGCGCGGTCTTTCGTCCCGATATCCAGAAGCAGAGTTTGAAAAACTCTAGCGACGGCACGGGTGTCCGACTCACGACAACGAGGATAGACAGCCGGTCCCCTCTGAACGGTATATAATATACATTATGCGACGGTAGACGATCAACTAGACGAAACTTTAGTCTCGTTCAGGTGGTGTAAAAAAAATTCGATGGGATACGCACGCACGGCTGTCGTCGTCCTCGAGCGGTCTTTCGTCCCAATATCCAGAAGCAGAGTTTGAAAAACTCTAGCGACGGCACGGGTGTCCGACTCACGACATCGAGGCTTCGAAGCCGGCGGCGTTCCCCTCTGAACGAACTTCGGCTAGACTAGTTACGAATCGTTGCTACACATCGTCTTCATCGTCGTCGTCGTCGACATCGACATCATCATCATATCATCATCATCATCATCATCATCATCATCGGTCATCGTCGCATAGCGGGCCAACATCCACGCGATGCGTCTTCGTTCTAGGTTACCCGATCCACGAGTATGTTACACGTGGTTTCGTTATTTCGAACGAAACGACATACGAAGAGCACACGCCCTTTGGGTAGGAAGCA
Organism: Bombus huntii; assembly: GCF_024542735.1. Lineage (NCBI taxonomy): Eukaryota > Metazoa > Arthropoda > Insecta > Hymenoptera > Apidae > Bombus > Bombus huntii. The sequence goes on from NW_026099471.1 coordinate 38,680, forward strand.
CGTTTCGAGAACGACGAGAGTTTCGATGAAAGAGACGAGAGAAGTCGACGCAGAAGGTATCCATGGATCTTCGAAGAGAACCTTCGAAGATGTATATCGGTATCCTTTCGCTCTGCGCGACTCGCTACAAGTTCTTTCGCTCTCGTCGACTCGTTCTAGACGCTTCGTTCGATCCCAAAGAGGAGTCTTCGATATGTCCCGTTGCTAGGAGGAGAACAAACGCAACACAGACCACGAAACATAGAAGAGAATAGGCGAGCATGATCACTCCGACACGAGGCACTTTAGAGATTTTCTTATTAGTTTGCATGGACTTTTATATTTCGTTTGTACGGTTTCCACGATGCAAATACGAAATACGAGATCGTGACGGCGGGTCTTTCTGTGTACGGCCTCTCGCAGGCGCCACGACTGCATTTCTCTTTACACCTGGTTTCCATCGTAATTTTTTCGTTTGATATCGAGCCTTAACTTTTGTTGGCTCTTTCGAAGCTAGA
>NW_026099472.1:0-39164 GCF_024542735.1 Bombus huntii
ATCGTGATCTATCTTGATCATCTATCTTTTCCAAACTGATAATGTATTCCTTCATGGAATTTACCAGTTTCACTTCCTTATTGTTCATTTATCACCTAGTATCGGTAACAGATTATGTTATACGTGTTTCGTCGGCAAAACAAACAGAACTAAAGGATCTAAGAATCGCTCAGTAAGTAACAATGCGATTATGGCTGATTTCAGACAATCTGCGGCATTGAATTTTCTCACGTTGTCTCGTAACGATCGTGATTTTCCTTCTGATCCTTCAGATTAAACGTCCTTGAACATCGTTAACTAAATCATGAATTTATAACGAACCCCATTTTTCATTATTTTTTAACAAGATTCCAAAAGATATGAAAAGTAGACAAAACGGAGAGTTTATCTGAACATAATATTTATCGAATAAATCGAAATTTTATTACACGTATTTAAATATTTAAATAATCTATCATTCGAGTGTGTAATTTGTAATTATAAAATTTTATAATTCGTAAACTCGTAGAAGGCAATTAAAAACTCATGAATACACAAGTGTGTGTCACTTCATGTATGTACTTGTTGTATCGGGTATTTATGACATTCAAATAATAATATCTACATTTAGCTTTCGAAAATTAACTTGCTAATACGAAGCGTATTTACCTTCATATTTTATAATAAACTTAATTATTTCGTTAGCAATGAAACATGTGCGTCTCGCAGAAATGTAAAAAATCGTAGACAAATATAATGTTCCTAGTTTTACTTAACTTCTTAATTTTATTTACAATGATTATTGTAACGAAGTGTCTTCAAGTGGCAATAACTCAAATTTAATCCAATTTTTACGAACGCATAATCAAACTCGAATTTTATTCTTTAAGATATAGTTCATTCGAGTAACTCTGAAACGTAATTAATTAAAGCTTAGAAACGAAAGATTAAAAACATTTAATCCCCAATGGTGTATCTATTCCACTCTATATTAATATTAAAAAAACATACAAATCGGCGTCAAAAGATGTCAATATTTACAATCATAAAAATCGCCACGTTAAATCATCTTTTCATCTACTAATCCCACTCATAACAGCACACTCACCAAACAAACTATCAATGATCGCAAACGAGTCACAATGCCTTTCACATTTTACGTAAGCAAAAAAAGAATACAACGATCGTGATAGAAACTTTACAAGTGTCCCATTTACATATGTGCGTGTCTGTGTCAAGACTGCAATCAGTAAGATTAATCTCGTCTGTCGTCGACAACATGCTTCTCCGCAACCTTACTAGTTGGCACCGAATAATGGTACAATCGTCTAGTAACATGTATGATTGATAACTCGTCACGCTAGAGGGGCATATTCATTACTCGTCGCTTCAGATTGCATCACGTTAATATTAATTAGCAACAGAAACTACGATAAAGGTCGCGAACTCTCGTATGTTGAACCTTAACATTGGGGCAGTAAACGATATTTATGGAGTAGAGATGATATAGCACTGCACGTACGTAGCTGTGCGCATAGCATCGGATTCCATTGACTGTTAAGGGAATTAAAATGAGAAGAGAGAAGAATTTTCCATAACGATGCTACTAAACGGTATCGAGAAGAATCATTTCGTCGATGGTCTACAATAAAAGATTATAATACGTACTTGAGGCGGATAAGTCTCCTACGTGAAAATTACATTGAAGAAGAAGAAGAGAAAGAGAGCGATATAGATCCATGCGTTCCTTCAAGAAAAAAGAAGAAAAAAACCGACTAGATGAAGTAAGTAGTTCGCAAAAATATAACGTATCGTACCTTCGTGACTTTCCATACGAAAGTCGTATTCAGCTCTCCGCGGCTCGCCGAATTAAAAAAAAAAAAAATCGTGTTTGTAAGTGTGCTTTAGATACCGAAAAAAACAAGTTTTAAAAATCATGTGACAAGTGCATTTTTAAATCTGAGACGTTATCCTCTTTTGTTCTCCCGTCCCTGCCTTTTCTACGCCCGTCGAGATCGAATTCTCGCGATATTTTGCAATTCGTAGCTGCCTCTTTGGCACGAACAATTAATGTCACGTTTTTAGAGGATTAGACGCTGAAACTATTAAGAGCTGCTCGTCAGAATATTCCTTTTAATCTGTGACGAATGAAAAGAGAGAGAGAGTGCGTTTCGTCCCGGGACTACCGGTGGACTCGTCAGTAAGGCTATGCCCGGTAGTCCCTGCCTTAGACGTAGAGGGAGTCTCGCTAGGTGCGGTATTTATATCAATCGCTCGTATATTCGACCGCTAGCGAGTTAGACAGACAGACTCGTTGTCATCGTAGCCCTCTAGTGTTGGCGGTTGGTACCCGCGGATCGCCCGGGAGGTGTTGCGCCGCGTTGATGCCTCGACCTGTCGGCGTCCTGTTGATACCGATCCGCCACAAATCTTTCACACGATGTAAACTTCCGTGGTAATCGACTTTGAAGTTTATTATCTCGTAATCTTTTCATCGAATTTTAATCCTTTTAGGCTTAAATCTGCCGAGTTTCTGAGCACTGCGTACACATGCAAGCAAAATTTCTCTGAGAAGCGGAAAACTTCGAAATTTTTGTATTTATCTATAACGGCATTGTTTTGCATTTGTATTTGTATTTATCTAAATTTCAAGAATGTCTGAAAGTTGCGAAAATTAAGACATCGATATTTTCTTGGTTGCTTGTGGTAGCTGGTATGGCAAAGTAAGTGTACGAAATTTCTGGGATCTATGGGAAAATTCTCGTTTAGCAGTTACGCGTAGGAAAACTTTCAGAAGCAATCGTAATTAATAAATTGACAGTGGAAAAAGTAATTGGCCGATCGCGAATGGTTTTTCCACGCTTATTATAGCTTTAAATCGCGTTACATCTACAATTAGTCTTGAATTGTACCTCCGTAAAAACAAAAACATGTTTCTCCACTGTAACAGCACGAACGACTCCCACGCATACGTCGAATACTCGCTGCGATTCGAATTCCAGGTATTTGTAGCTCGACGATATTTCTCGAAAAACACTCTGAAATTGGAATATTCTTCGCGCATTTCTAAGATTCTCCAAGAAGAGATTTCAAGCACTTCTAGGGAGAAATTTCTTGGAAGATTATCTCTGTACTCTTTATGAACATAACGCGAACTTGGCATTATAATATACAGCATGTTGAATGCTGAAATTATCGATTTTATATACAGATTGTTACGACCGTTCGCGGAGAGACGTTGTTGGAATAAACTGTGATTTATAACTTGTTATATCGGTGTCTTATTCAATTCAATAACGCACACAAATACAAAGGAAGGGTATTGCAGATTTATGGAGATTATGGAGAAAGATATTAAATTTGTCAATAAATGCTTTGTTACAGTTGGTACGACCGTTCGCGGAGAGATGCGGTCGCGAGGACGCGTCAGCGAGAGGCGTAAATTCTCGCGACGACTATGTTAATCGACGCCGCGAAATAGTCGTTCCCCTGTTTCGGTTAAGACAACAGAGGTGGTTTAATGAATGTAACACTGTATTAACAGGTTAACATAGAATGATATATTTTACAATAATATGATGAATATGTTACAGAAATTTGACTCGACTTTACGATATCTCTAGATAAATTCGTTTGCTCGTCAGATTTGTCGAAGTGTCACGTTTGACTCGTCAGAAGGAACTGATCCCCTTCGATTATTCCTTTGTCTCATTTGGAAGATGACCCCCACTATGCTCGGGTCACGCCACCGCTCGCGCCTATGATCACGTATGCCTCTTCTTGCGTGAAAAACGTAACGGTCAAAAATCGACGTTTCTAGAGCTCGCTGCTTGGCAACAACTATGCTCTCGTCGATACATTGTATATGATCCGACGGGCAGATAGGGCGGTCTGCCTGCGACACTGTAGGGCCGCGAGCGACGATTAGAAAATACAGCCTGTGGTAAGCCTCGTGGCGTAACACAAATTTTACGTTAATTTTATTCGAAAGATTTAGGTCAAATTTTTCCTTCGAAGAAGATTTTTCTGTCTTCAAAAGCGATTTTCCATCATTAATCGAAATATCATTTTTGCAATGGCTTGCTAGTGGGATTACGTGTTAAAACGTTCAGCTTTAAAGAGGATTATCTCCATCTTGGCGAGACTAGGCTCTCTAAAAATTGATGAATCCTGTACAGACAATATCTATAGTAAGCAACGCGTCGTCAAAACTTCAAAATATTATTACCCCGCTTTTACGTCGCAGATGTCGACAAAAATATTAATGAGATTTCCTAAGATAATCTCATACTTATTTGTATCGTTAATTCAATCGACTAAGGAACAAGTGGTGAAGAACTATTAGCAGAATCCAGGGAAGGTTTTACTGGCAAGTTTTATTACAAAACATCTAAGAACGATTTACATCATAATAAAAATAATCGCGCTATCTCGTCGCGTGACATGCGCACGAGGTCTCTGCGATTGCTAATCGATCTACAAATACTTACACGTACATATGTACAAAACTCGTGGCCATACACCACGTTGTCCATATTATTTTCATCTCGTTAATATATTTTGTATATTTATGATGTTATTATTTTACTAGTATAACGATTATTGCACTATATTCTATAAGATGGAGCTTTTGTACGAACAATTTCAGGAACTTTTATAACAAAGGAAAGTACTAATTTTTAACATTAACTACCCACGACAATTTACGACAATTACTTTAACCTACGTTCTTACCCTAATTTTTATTCGCTCGCCTAATGATTGAATTTTTAATCAATCATTGTTGATGAAAAATTGCTATGATAATTGCATTGCGGATCTTTATGCAAATGCATATTTTCGTGGATACAATAATACAATTGAAAGATTTGATACAATCGAAAGGACTTGGGCAAAAGTATGTTTCTATCCATTAAATATCATCGATAGTGCTGTACTTTTGGATATTTTACAAAATTTTGCGTCATACGCATTCTATAAATTTTCGTATCTTCGAATCACCCATAATTGCATAAAAATCCGCTGTTTTGTGATAATGAATATTAATGACGGTGGAATTTAAGATTCCTGGATTCAGTAACTTGTCTTACTCTAATACATGTATTGCACGTTTTTGGAAGACTAAAGATTCTTTGCTCGAGATCAACGCGACAAATATTGTACTTCGTGGTGAACGTTTCGCTACAGCCTTTCGACCTCTGTGATCGAGTTTTCGCTTTTCCTCGATTTTATACTCGATCTCCGTAGCATGCTACTCCTTAAAGGTTCACCGCGAAGCGACGCTCTCATCGAATTCCTCGCACTGCATCTAGAAAATGATCGGAACATGGCGACCGGTGGTGTCTCCTCGTCCTCGCGTTTCCTGTCAAAACATTGCGTTTAAAAATATTGAATCCAATCGCTTAAAGATTTGAATAACTTCCCAACTCGATCCTTCTCTTCTGTTCAAAAGATTTAAAAAGCATTTGAAGAAAGAAGATAGTCCAGTTTTCTTTTGAGAGATTTAACAGATTTTAAGAAGAAAATAATACGAAAGCATACGAAGATGTAGATCTAACAGAATGCTTGAGAATCTTGAACTTCGAGCTTGAAGATCTGTGAATATCTTTGAAAAAAGGAGACCGAAAGTTCCTTTATATGATTTTACCTTCCGATACAAGGTACATCCCACATCTTCTGATCTTTTCCAAAATCCTCGCTGTCCTGCAGCGTCTGCGGAAGATCCTTATTCAATGTTTCCGGCAAAAAGAGAGTCAGAAGACCGTCCATAATTCCGAGTGTGCCCAGCACAAGAAGAGGTAGGAACGAGGACACAACATTGAGATAGACTACGAAGGGTGCGAGGATACTAGCAACGTATCCCATTATATGTATCAAAGCTACACCCTGAGCTCTAACCACAGTTGGTAATACTTCAGCCGCATATTGGAGACCGATATTGTATGAAATGTTTATCCAAAATCTACCGAGAATTGCCAGAGAAGCTGTATATATACCTGAAAAAAAATTTTTAGCATTAGTTTTTAATTCTAATTTTTCATGAAATAATTTTAGAAAATTTTAAGGAATAAAAAGGGAAGAAATTATTTTATCTGTCTGTAATTTGTCTGGTTGTCTGCAATAGTTGATACAAGCATTTGCTAAGCTTAATATAAGCGTGCTTAGCTCTAAGCTAAGCACAAGCAATAAGCTTCTTATCTATAAAACGTTAATCTAGCCAATTTGAATCTAAGGGATTGTATTATGGATTACGGCTACTGAAAGCCATATAGCACTGCTGGAGCGCTGAAGCCCATCATTTTGAGGACTATTGCCAACGCCCTTTGATATATGCGGAAATACGAAGCGATCTTATGATCAAAGCAGTAGAAGGGGAAATAAAATATCTATACAACGGATACATGATAGGGCTTGGAAACTATTCTAGCAATGTAGCAAATAATCTACAAGCATTTGCATGTTATAAATATTCCAAAATATACATTTTCTTTCTTTCAAAAAGCACAATGTTATACGAATGAAAAATATTCGTCTGATTAAGTCAGAATTATCGACTTAGGTTATTTAGAAGATTGATCAGTAATATAGAAGGGTGAATATATAAAAACGAAATGTACGAACTATTGGAAACGGCAGAAGCCCAGATGCTGAAGATACCAGAAATGACGAGGGAACCACATGCCAGCCATCTTCTGCCCCATCGATCAAGAACGAGCGTGAAGAACGTGTCAGCAGGCAGCTCGGTTGCTGCAGCAATCGTGAACGTAACAAACACGTCCAGGCCTAAATTATCGACGTTTCGTACGTGACCATCGAACACCAAAGAAATCGCCATCCTATATTTCGTAAAACAATTTCATATGATAAAGAAAAGCACGCTATCATATTTCATGTGAGAAGCAAATTCCTTGCTTCAGAAATGAAGTATTTTTAGACAAAAGATATAAAACTGTTCGTGAGATTTTTACAAGATACAATTCCGATTTTACGTCAATCTATTTGATATCTGTTTAATAGCGATACGAACCAAATAACAATAAATAGAATCGTGATATTCCGTAGTCGTGGCGTTCTAAATAGATCCAACACGGAGTACGTTTTGTCTGCTTCCTCCTCTTTGCAGATTCTGGCACAGGTTTCCTGTTATTAGCAAATTTTTAACTAGTTAATGTCGTTTGTCTGTTTTTCTTACAAATTTATGTGAATCTGTTATGTGTACAAAGATTACGATAAAATCCGGAAGAAAGTTTATGTTATATTTGTATGAGACGATCCTTTCGAAATAGTTTACTTGGACGTTCGCAAATTTTTTCATTTTACTTTATAAAACATCAAACCTCTAAAAGTCGATTATCTCCTTATATCGTACATTAATGTTGATATTGCCATGATCTATTCATAGACTGAGCAGTTTCCAAATGTTTAATCTATTTGTATAAAAATTTTCAAAGATAAAAACAATATACAAATTCAATAAATAACATTACAGAAATAGACAATAACAGACAATAACAGAAATTGACAGCAATTTATCGCTGGCAATTTAGGTGATGAATAAGATATAAAATTACTAGATTGTAAACAAATTTTCATTACGTAAAAGACCCAATTAGACTTCTATTCAAAGAAAATGATTATATGATATGCTTAAAGGCATATAAATTGGTATTTATAGAACGCACATAAAGCAGGAAAGATCATAAAAGTAGAAAATACGGAAAAGATTGCGGTATTCGGTTTATTTACCCGGAATCGTCTATAGATGTCATCGGGCACCTTGGTGCCGTTGATTCGCTCGAATTTACCAAGGATTTTAATGGCCCTGTCTATCTGACCTTGGCTGACCAGCCATCGAGCGCTTTCCGGTATCAACCATGGCGTACCTACGGCTAGAACAAGAGGAACTGAGGTGACAATACAGGTCATCCTCCAGTCGGCCAAATAATAGGCGATCCAGGGTAGAATGCAAGTTGCAAACATGAAGAATACTGCGATCGACATATTCGCCACGAATGTCCTCCACTTTGGTCCAGCGTATTCTAATACTGGAATAAAAAACATAATATTTAGAAGAATCATCTGTGAAAGAAATATTCTGTGAATAAAGAATGGAACAATATATTAGGTTGTCGCAGAAATTTCTTTCGTCTCGTAAGGAGATAATAGACGCATACTATTTTTTGTTTTATATTATTTTATTGAATTATATTCATTGGGACAAAATAGATCATACGTAATTCAATAAAATAATATAAAACGAAAGAAACTTTTGGGGCAACTTAACGCAATATGAAGAAGAAAAATTTGAGTTACAAATATATAAAAAGTAGATATACAATATATAGATTAATTTAACAAACGTGTTTAGTTCTACGATTAAATCGTGTTTAGATCTAATAACAAGGACTTTAATAATTTCCCGATGATTGTTCAAGCCCATTTAAATTTCCGTAAGTGTTTCGATACTTATCGACAAGAATACGTTTCTATTTACGAATTATACAGGGTGGTTGGTAACTGGCGGTACACGCGGAAAGGGGATGATTCTACGTGAAAAAAGAAGTCGAAAATATAGAATAAAAATTTTTCGTTTGAGGCTTTGTTTTCGAGAAAATCGATTTTGAATTTTCGCTCGGTACGCGTGCACTTTATCACGTCTCGTTATAACGGATCTCACTGTAGATCGTTGTCTCAATTGACGTTATTTTTAAAATTTTTTAAATTTTAAAATTTTAAAATTTTTAAATTTTTAAATTTTTAAATTTTTAAATTTTTAAATTTTTATTCTATATTTTCGACTTCTTTTTTCGCGTAGAATCACCCCCTTTCCGCTTGTACCACCAATTACCAATCACCCTGTATTTCTTAAAGATACAAAAGGTAGAATCACGCGTAACTAGCAATATCATAAATTAACTGTGAATAAACGGATCGTTAGAGTCAAAGGATCATTTACATAATTCAAACACGAGCGTGTGTTACCTTGTTAAGCTATTTATGGTAGATATTGAAAGATCGATAAGCCTGAGACACATATTTATGTCGAAACGAACATTCTCTACGGAAAGTCGAGTCTAATTCGATGAAAACAATTGACTTCCTGAACGAACATATCGATATATATCCACAGTGCAATGACAAGTAAATATTACTCTATTTTCGTACAAGAAAACAGATTAAAACGATGAGAAGTTATCTTGAACAATTGAACTGACCTTCGCGATGAATGAATCTCGCAATTTCACGAATACGTAGACGAAATTAATGTCTGGTGCGTATACGTCCAATAAATTAGAAACGCAAGGTTGTAACTCTTTAATCGCATAACAGGACAAGATGCGATAAACACGTGGAAATATATCATAGTGAACAACGTCTATTTGTAGTTGCCGTAAAATAGGGAATAATTGCTCTTAATGAAGCAACCGTGTTAGCCACTTAATAGTGGCTTGCTTCTAATCCGGAATCACCTTCAATTAGTTGTAACTAGTGGCTTCCTGATAATTACCGCTCAGTGGTTATTTCTTTTTTTTTTTTTTTTTGCTTTATTATAATTGCGATGCTCGAACCATGTTTAGCATGGAACTCGCTTCCTTATTTAAGATCACTTTGTACCATTGATTTTTACTTTTCATGCTTCATAATGAACCAATTTATAATTCATAATAAACCAAAATGACGAACGTTCGTTTAAATCACGAGTTTCAGATATTTCTATTCTCTAAAATTACCTGAATTAATTTTTATTAAATAAAATAGCTATAGGATAATTCCACAAATCAGATATTTTGAGCAGATATCTCGGAATTTCCTGTTTAATTCGCCGTAAATTTTCCCAATACGCTCTGGACCTCCTACATATATATAACGTGTCTATACATAACTGTTAATTCATCATTTTCTCGTAATCCTAACAAACAATGCTTAAAAACTTTAACTACATTTTGGATTATTATCTCGCACGAATAAATTTTAAGCTATTAATCGCTTTCCTGAAAATCTGGGTTGGTTATCAGCTTCGGTACGAGACCATCGAGTAACTCCGGTACGCATGAACGGAAATAATCTCCCAGTTATATCCAAATGTTTAATAATTTTCTACATAGAAATTTAATGAAAAATAAGAATAGAAGAACCTCGCATTACAAAAATCAACTTCCATGAAATCTAAATATTATTTATGCTGTCTGTAATTTTCAACATCTTCTTTCGCAAATCATCATCACCATCATCATCATCACCATTGCGACAGCCATTCTAAAATATATGTATCATTAATTTAATAGAAACTAAGAGTAGAAGAACCTCACGTTATAAAAATCAATATTCATAAAACCAACAAAATATCGTTTTTTAAATATATGTATCATTCAGTTTGTATTGCCTTTACAACGCGTAGATAGGGCGAGGAGATCTCTTCTGAAGACGAGATATTATTCTCATAGAAAGGATACAGAAAGGAGAAGAAGACGTAAAGAAGCTTCTCTGAGACCACTCGTTTCATCACTTCGCCTCTCAAGGTTTACTGCCTTTAACATTACATTATTCGCGCAGAAAAAGTATTCGCTTTTCTCCCAGCTGTTTCCGTCACCCTGTAATTTCATATCGTGTTACCGTTCGATCAAAAGCGACAACTCATTTATTGTAAACGAAGATTCCGTGCGGCACAATTAGCAAAGATAAATTACAGACGATCGTATTAATAATAATAATCTGACCGATATCTCGCAATGCGACCAATCGATAAACGCGAGCACCGTCCAACGCAAGGACGTTGTTAACGTTTCGAAACTGATTAACGTTCGTTCTCTTCTTTCTTTTCTTTCGTTTCTTCCTTCTCGCCTGTTAGCTCGTAAAAGTATCTTAGCATTTATAGACATTTTTTATTTATTTATATTTATTATATATGATGGTATCATAATTAGTACAACAAAGTATTATTACGTTTCTGTTATATATTCATGAATATATTGGAATTTCATTAGGATCGTAATAAAGTCATATAATAATTATATCGAATATGACGTCAGAATTATAAATACGGTTATTATAATGCAGAGTTTCAATTAAGTAAATTTAAAAATCTATATACAAGATACAAAATTATTTAGCGTAATTATATATTTCACAGTAATTACAAAAATATTTAATTATAAAAATAGTCAAACATTTATTATATTAATAAATCCCGATATTTGATAACCATTTATTACATGTTTAAGATAACTATTTATGCTGTATATTTGTACTAAATAAATGTTTGCATTAAATATCTCGTAACTTCTATGTGTATCTTCAGAAATGCTTCAAACTTTACCAATATAATCATTACAATGCTAATGAAATTTCAGAATGTTTTATATAACACATATTCTACATACATATAAATTTTCTGTGGCAAATATGTAAATGCTTTTATAAACTACTAGGTTTATACGCTTTGCAGTCTCATATTTTCCTCCCACTGTTAGCATTATCTGCAGTTTGTATGTGAGTTGTATGAAGTTGATCGAATTCTACGCTTTCAACGAGCTGGTCGAGTGAGGTTCTGCTTGAATAAGTTATAAATCCTGGCAGGAAGAAAGGCACGTGTTATTGATATCGACTGGTTAGCTGGAATGTTGAATAGGAATTTAAAGAACCAACTCAAACTTTATCGATAATAAAATATGGAAAATATGACTGCAAATAATACGTGAAAAATAATGGAAATATTCTATAGGATATTTGAATGTTTATTAGAGAATTTTAATAATAATATGGAACATAAAGAAGAAAGAAATTCGATGATACTAAATAATGATGATACTGAAAATTTCAGTGATTTTTATTAATATAAAATTAACATTAATATAAATAAAAACAAAATCTATTATAAATGATATAGACGAACTTTTTAACTAAATATCGTTAGAAAGAAAAGTGACACAAGTATACATACGAAACAATACAAAATATCCGCATCTATCTAGAGAAATTTGTTATGAATTTCAAAGTCTGTATAAATACGTATACTAATACATAAAGCTTCTAAAGCTCTAAAGTTTTAATGTTTAAAAAAAAGTACAAAAATATTTCTATTAAAATATATATGATATTTTCCACGGTATTTTCTACGCAGTTTCTACAATTAAGGATTTCCTCGTTCCCATCGATTTTCCTCTAGTTGTGAGACCCTCGGATAATCACGTCCCTTTCATTTTATCTTCGCTACGCTCGATTATAAATACGGAACTGAATATAGAATTATTTGCAAATCAATGAATCCGATGATGTAATTTGTTACGCGCTCGAAACGAATTAGTATCACTTATCTTAGTTTCAATCAATACCTCACTTTCTCAAGTCATTGATTAAAATACGATTTACACTCGTACAGATCGAGCCTTCTTTCTCAATATTTCCGTCGAATATTCGTGATCAATCGTTTAATCGACCTTGATAATTAGAATAGAAATAAGAAAATTCGAACGCCAAATCATTAACGAACCAGCCACTTGCTCACGAATCTCGTCAACTTGGCCTTGTTTTGTCGAACAAATTGTAAATTTTTCCAACCTCGGCTTGAGTCATCGATTCAGGGTTAATGCACGTCACCTGAGTTTCTTTGGTCTCGATTTTCACAATTGGAATGCTGTCTGCAGGACAAACTTGCTATTCGATCAAGAAAACTCGTTTCAATGACTCGTCTGATGAACTTTCAATCAGCGTTCTTACGTTTCAACAGAGTCTCTTCAAAAGTTTCAATCAGGGTCTTAACGCTGTACTTTCAGGGTATAAAATATCTTTCAAGACAGAGACTAGTCTAGATTTTCTCTTCAGTATATTGATATTAGAACAATAACTGGAAAATATATTTCTACAGTATTATAATTGAAATTTTTTCATGTAGAGTTATAATAAAATTTTGTATTATAAATTGCCTGTATTATGGATATCAGACAATGAATTCAGCATGAATTATATCGATCTTATATTAAACAATTTATTAGAATTTTCAATGGAATATTTAAAATGTTACTTGATTGTTTTATATTATTATGTGATATTTTTACGAATTTTAAATAAGTTTGCTAGAAGAAGATGTTCATTTTAATTAAAACCATATACATGTATGTATGTATATATATACATAGATTTATAGTTGTGGAAGCGTTCGTTGTAGAACCATTCATTCGTTACCTTCGCTTTCCGTTGGGAAGTGAAAATTTATGAAAACCCTGGTATGCTATAGTTGTCCAGAAATGAAAAGCAATTTTGAACAACTAATCCTTTGTAATCAGAATATTGTCTCGTTAAAAGAGAAAACAAAATTAATACATAACTGATCGCGAAAACATAATTGATCGCGAGTATAGAGGGAAAATATTAGTATAGAAAATGATTGCGAACTAACTACCTTTAAATATTATAAATATTCAATGGTATATATAAATCCAAATATCTTAAAGTTTCATATTTTTATCTTGCATGAAATTCTTATAAAACAGGAAAATTAATTTTTCTCTGTCTCTCTCCCTCTCTTTGATATAAACGCCGCAGTTAAAAAATAAATATGTATGACCTCATGTATATTCATATGTATTTAAGCATCTTTCTTCGTAACTTTGAATGGTTTTCAATTTCATTTAAATTGTTGCATGGCAACGTGAGTTCTGTTGCAAAATTCATATACTTGTAGAAACGTCAGTCGTAAATCAAGCATAACAACAGTTTTACAGTATGTTGTAGAGATTACTTTGTTATTTAAACTTAGAGATCTTCCTGCTTACAGTAATTACAAAAAGTAACTGTACACCATCGTATTTAGAACAGCATTTATATATATACCAATTAATTAAGACTAAGTCTTAAGATAAGACTGATTAAAATATTAGCTTTCGTATCATTTGTAATACTTTCATACATGCTTATAAATAATTAATGCTATCAAAATGAAACGTAAAAACTGATTTAAAAAAAAGGAAGAGAGACGCTTCATTGGGAAATAAGGATACATACGTACAAGTACTTTTTGTAGCCATTGTGTGGCTTTCAAACTCAATTCCAGGGCAAAAAAGAAATTATTGAAAAACGGTTACCTAATATGTACATCATAGTGAAGCAATTATCAAAGGCGAATCCAACGAAAAAACGACACAAAGTGAACTGCCAGAAGCTACCCGTGAACGCAGCAACCACCCCAGCGAGAAATCCCATTAAATTAGCTCCGAGCAAAGCTGGTATTCTTCCATATTGATCAGCAACCCATCCAAAAATTAATCCTCCGAAGATAGCGCCGATGAAGAAGATACTTTGAGCTATGGTTGGCAATGCATCATACTGACAAACCCATCCCAGCTGCAACAGAAAACTACAGTCGAATGATTTACTTCTGATCACGATCAGCATCACGGAAATCTTATAGCAATTTCAACGCCTCGATTAAACGAATTTTCGATCAAAGTTTCGAAATTCCTAATGAAGCGCGCCTCTGTCCTTTTTTCTTTCCCTTTGAGGAAAAAAGAAGGAGAAGCTTAAGACCCTGCGCGTTCTCGCGTCCTTCTTCTGGATGCTTCCTACCCCTCGATGAATAATTCTCCTCCTGACGAGCGACGCAAAGTTCATGGAAATCCACTGGAGCAAAAAGTCTTGCAATTTATGTCGAACAAATCTGCGTGTTCGCGCTGTTGCTCGTTATAACGTTTTATTAAAGTTTCTTTTCAATCCGATATTTTCATTTTCAGTTTTATCGCAACCTAGTTTTATCAGCTTTCATAATTCGAAATTTTTTATCCTTTTTTTTCTTTAAGTATTTTTATAAATATTTATTCGATTGTATTTTATTTGGCAATGTAACGCTTGAATTTAGAATGTACTCTGTAATTTCACTACATGCACTAATTATTACTGCAATATGTACTAGTAATTCTGTTACGTACTATAATTTTCCTCTGTGGAAATCGACATTGTTAATTTTCCCACTTCTGAACTATCGATCTTTCCACAAACGTTTATTCGACCCTTTTCATCGTTCTTCTTTCTTTCCAAAAATTGTACACTACGCTTATTTTTTATCGAAATAGATCATGCAAATAATCGAATACGACATACACAGTATAAAGGGATTGATTGATAGGAACAAATAAAATATTCAAAAAGCAGGAAATTACAAGTCGAACATTTTCTGTCACCTCGGATGCCACAGACGCATAAGGGACGGTGGTATAATTAAATTCCCATCCTTGTTGGCAATCTTTCGTTGGCCACGATGGGTCCGGTACGTGGCTTCCATTTAGCAAAATTTCCGTGTAATTTACATCGTACATGCTGCATCTCGAGTAACCTTCGCGGTTGACTGGTATCGCCAGCGACAGCCTGAAACGAAGGAGAAGATAACGTAGATTGGTTCACGGTCTTCGATGCCGATGGACGTTCCGACAAGCGAGTAATTAACGTTCTATTTGAAACTCGACAAAAAACATTGGGAATCTCGAGTATTTGTTGAGCTAATAATATTGATTGTTAGTCGAGTCTGATAAAACGTATTTGATTGGAATTTCATTTAAAGCGAAGAAAGTTATTTTCAATTGTAGCTGGATGTACGTTAATTGCTGTTTTCCTGTCTTTACAAATTACTCATTCCTTTGTTTCATCAGCCTTTTCGATTATTATTGTCTCGTATTATTATTGTCGAGTATTGTCTCGTGGTTATTATCTCAACGCTTTTATCGTGTCAATTTATTGCGTTGTGTTCATACGGGTTTGTAGAATATATAATAAACAATGCAATGAGAAATGAAAATGAGAAAATTTTGAAGAATTATTAAATTAGGTAAATTGAAGGGAAAGAAGTTCTGTGAAGGAACTGGATTGGATCTAAACAGATAATAAAGAAAGATGATCCAAGATTTGCGACCTCCGACGTATGTCGAAAACACTTACTCATTAATAACGAATGTCATTAAGATAATTCAGTGACGGTAATTGCGTCTGTTATTCTGATGAATGTTACATAACGAGATAGGAAGTCGATGTCATGATGACTGGCGCTGTCTGAATCAAATCAACCCTATTCACAACCAGATAATACCGTCAAACGATGTTTACATTATTATAATATGAAATCCAATTTGAAGGCTTCGTGAATTTCTATTATCCTTCAATGAAATTATGAAATAATGGCGCAATTTAATGATAAAGATTATTATTATTTCATTAGGCTTGCTGTATAATTTGCTAGATTGTCTTCAACCAGATAAATATATCAATAATTTTAGCAATGGCTATCATCACATACTTTATCGAAAGAGAGAACATTGGTTCTCTTTGATTTTCGATCGTTGAATCGTCGAAAGAAAACTTCGCGGCTCAGAGAAAGTTCTCCTACAAACACGTACATAGCATAAAAATCGGTAACACGCGGAAGTTCTACAGGAAAAAAATCAAAAAGACTTGCTGAGCAAGGCAAGAACTTTCCAATAGAAGGTGAGCATAATAATAAATAACACTTGCACGGATGCTTGCGGAGGAGTCGTTGACTATATTAAACTAATACTAATTATGAAACAATGTAACAGTAACGGTACTAGTCGTAATTAACATACTATCGTTAACATTATCGTGATATCGAAATTTCTTCCCACAAGATCACCGATTAATTGCATCGATTTGCGAAATTCTTAGTGTTCGATGATTATCATAGTCGAGGAAAGGTATTTACAAGATATTAACATCCGCATCTAATCACATCTCGTAGCATCGCGACTTATCACGCGTATCGCCTAACCTTTACATGAATATTGAACGAACGAACACTTCGAACGCATTATGCAAGTGTACGTTACGTTTTTCATTCGCCGGTAAAAGCTTTCAAAAACGAGTTAATGAGCGAACGATACGTGGCATGCGCGAAAGAAACGAATGCTTGCCCATAGAATAGCTGAAAATGATTCGAAAAGTATACTAGCAAAATAACAATAGATTCAGATGATAACTGACCAGTCGACCAGGATTAGTCACAGCCTTTTAACAATTCTATCGATTTTTTGCTACTATTATACTTATTTACTCCAAAGCTAAGATCCTACCTAGGCTAAACTAAACGTTAACTATGACTCACAGTTGGAAAATGCACTTATCTTATACGTAATCATTTATCAATTACTGAGTTCGTTAAGTTCTATTTTTGTTTGCTGAAAGGAAAAAATCTTCCATTAATTAATCATCGCTATATCGTTGTTTGCTATTGTCTTTCGTCTGATCGACAATCATTTACCCATTCCATCGTTGTAGAACTCTTCATTTCTGGTTCCTATAATCTGGTATTTAATATCATCGAATTTATTTTGAAGCACGTGCACGTGCCAAAAAATTAGGTCACGGAAGTTTTATGCATTTCTGTGAAATCTGAAAGAGCAAAATTGCAAAGTACACGTGTGACACGTGGAAATATATAAAACATCGGAAAGTAGCACGCTTTGTAACGTTTAATCGAGGTAAAACAATTTTTTATCCAGCTTCTAGTTTTTTCTTTCGCTTCCTTTATATTCTGAAAAATATGCGTAAAAATCCGCAGGCTACGTATTATGACGTAAACGGAATGGAACGAATCAATAATAGAATAAATTAAATAATATTAATATTAAAATATTAAATAATATTAATATTAAAATATTAAATAATATTAATATTAAAATATTAAATAATATTAATATTAATATAAAAATTATAATAATAATAATCGATAATAAAAGAAATTAAGGACAATGGAACACATATTCGATTTATACTAAATATCCGCGGCTGTCCTGATATTTATTGTCAGTCGCGTACATACGTTCAAGTTATAATTTCTAATACCATTAGAAAGTTAGGAGAATTTTAATCGAGAACGATCTCTATACCCTTTGAACGTAATTTGTTCGTCACTTAATCGCTGCACGCGGTAAACACTAACGAGCAGCTCTTAAACAAAAGTATTTGTACGTTATGGTCAACAACGGGGTGACTAGTTATTAGCGCGTTCTCCTGTTTCATTGAAATTTTAATTGCATCAACGTAGTACGTTCTATGGTCGACGTCTTAACATAATTGTACGGATCGAATGTCTTTACGTAAAACTGTCCCGTGCATGTTGACGATTCGCGGCCAATCAACGATATCAGGCCGAATGTTACGTGCTCAACGCTATTTTTTCGCGTTCACGCTCTCATTGTTTGCGCGAAGGTTTAACGCGTTCGCGCGGCGTACGCGATAATACGCGCTCCGGGAATTTTATCCAAGGAGCATTGTGCGAGCGCAACACGTTGCGACACCACATCCTTTGCCTCTCTCGAAACGTCTTAATAACGAATTATGGTGCAATCGAACCATGCGCGTATAGCAAAAAGCAATCGTTTCTAGCCGTTCACTTTGAACACCGCGAAGGTTAATTTGGCAACTACATATATATCCATGTATTGTGTTTCTAACGATTGCCAAATGCTATTTTCATGCATATAGTGATGCCATCCTTTTGTTACGAAGGATTAGCATCAGAGAAATTTTCGGCTTATTACGCATATTGAAAATGTAACGTAAGATTCATCTTTTTTTTCAGCAAATATGCAGAGATACGCACAGGTGCGTTTGAGTATTAGAGCACCTACTGGTTACATCTATTGGAACGCTCTAGCGGATTTTACGCTGTAAAACATACGACGTGAATGAAAGTTCGGATTTATAATAAAATAAGCAGAAGATACAATCGGAAAAAGGATCTCAGCAAGACGATAGTATTAGGACAGCGTTAGGAAACGGTAGGCCAAGAAAAGCCGGTCGAAAGATGATTCGTAAAACTAAAGGAAAGTGTTGAGATATTGATCCGTTTCATAGCGCCGATGCGAGCGAAAAGTGAACTAAAAATTGCGTGTTTAAGCACTAAAATGTCTATATACTATCACGAAACTACGAAATATTACTAATCTTCTATTTACAACGAAGCTCGTAAGTCTCGTGACCAATTTACACGAAAAAAGATCGAGTTAGGGACACGATAACGATTTAATGAAACTTCTAATCTCTAAATCTCTAGAGAGAAATCCTTAAAAGCTGTAGATCCTTAATAAACAATTTACCGATTACGACGATAAGTCCCCTGATGCTCGTAACCAATTTTACACAGAAAACGGATCACCAAAGTTGCAAGACTTTCGAGTTGGAGGGAATGACGCGTTAACGAGAGCGTCGCGACGTATAATGTTTACAAAGTTTGCGTGGAAATTAACACGATCAGGAATAAGCTGGATCGTTGTCACCGTTTACGATCGTGTTTCCGAGATGAAAGAAACAGCTACTATTATGCAATCGATCGTTTCGAACTAGTAAACGGCGTAGCGAAATAAAACTCGGTGTAAGTCTTAACATACGTTCACTAGCAGGAACGTGTTTTATTGAAACTTTTACGACTCGTTACCGGCTGCTCCAGCCGTTGCATTATTTGAATAACATCGAAGGTTGTTGACCTAGCAACCGAACGAAGGTGCGATCCAATTGGATGTGGATGTAATTAGACCTTGAAATACCTTTCGTCATCGAGCATTTCCAATCCCCCCCGAGTGTCCTCCATTTTTGCGCTTAGTCTTTACGCTCGATATCGTCGCGATTTGCAAGCACTCGCTAGCAACAGAATGTGCGATCGTCGTCGCGCATCGCCGTTTCGACAGAATTAACGTCGTTGGAATCTCACAACGATTGAGAAACCGCATATTTACTTCGCGCGAAAACCACGATGAACGAGTTATGTCTCGTTCGGGCTAATTTCTTTGAAGTAGTCAATGTGTCGATTTTTAATTTATGCTTCAAATATGTAATATCGGAAAATAAGGATAGAAATTTTTTTCCGATTACTTACAATTTATTAATATTAAATTGAATATACAAATATAAATTGGACAGAGAACGATATTTATTTAACGGAAACTAAATGCAATACTCGTATCTATATCAAATAACTTTACAGTTATTTGATCACTCTCGTCACAACGAATCTAACACACACACACACTCTCTCTCTAACAACTCTATCAATTCTCACGACTCTACTCTTCGACGACTCGAAACCTCTAACGACTCTACTCTTCGACAACTCAATTAGCTCTGATCTTCGCCAATACACTCCTGCTCGGTCGTGCTCGCTCTTGCTCTCGTCCTCTCACACACACACACACGCACACTTTTCGGCTCACATACTCTGGCCTCTCGATTGCCACTCCTTGAAATGTGGAACCGTACTTTTGTTTTGACGCTGCTTATCTTTTCTCGCGTCACTGTTACTAGGCGCTCTTGGATGTAAACAAACCACGAAAGACGACGTACACGGTGTTTTCTAATTTCAGCCGATCTCCAATCAAAGCTATTCTACGATATTACAAATATTAAGAATCGAAGATCCAGTGTGGAGAATTTGAAGGGTTGACTCTGAGATTTGAGAGTAATTTCAGAGAATAGAAGCTTAATTCCTGCGATTACTTCCTTCACATACTTCCCCTTTTCGGATCTTGACACTACGCAAGTCTCTTTCGGTCGTGCCGTACACCTCGCTGCAATATGTCCAAATCCGCTGCACTCGGAACACCTAACACCTTCTCCCCTCTCCGGACACTTAACACTTAGATGATCCTCACTACCGCAAATGAAGCATCTTCCCTTCTTCATTGCATCTACAGATTGACTGGGCTTCCCGTTCTTCTGGGTTTTAGCCGGCTTCACAATCGACTTTGCTCTGCGACTCTTCTGCTCTTCGTACATCACTAACCTCTTCCTCAACTCTTTGATTGACGTAGCGCCGTACAATATAGCCTTATTGTTCTCGTCGTCTATTATTCCATCCACTATGTATTCCACCTTTGCTTCCTCCTCTATGTCCACATGGCTGGCTATTTCGAGCATGCGGTACATGTAAGCCAAACATGTTTCATCACTCTCCTTTTTTGTTTCTTCAAGTTTCTGATGTACTTGCCTACTGTTGACTTTCCTCGAAAATTCTTTCACTAGCCCCCTCTTCAACTCATGCCAAGTCCTGGCATGACACTCGAAGCTCGCAAATATTTTCGCTGATCCCTTCAGCAGCTTCCTGGCGTAGACTGCCTTCTGCCCATCCGACCACATGCACGTATCAGCGACTTCCTCGAACGACTCGAACCATCGTTCAACATTTTCACCTTTGTCGCCACTAAACGACTCTAATGCATCTTCGACGTCTCTAAAACTCAGTGTCAAACCAACACATGCCCTTCGACAATATTCATCACGGTCCTGATACACCCTTCGCGTATCTCTCTTGTATCCTCTTGCGTTTTTCTTGTCATCTTCATCCTCAGTTGACCGGTTAGCTCTTCACCGCCCGTCGATCCCTTAGGATACGATTGTCCAGCCCTACACGCCCGATTCAGCCTTGCAATCAGCACTGACCTCGCACCCGATATAGGGAGGTTCATTCGCGCGAGCTTACTCCTCAGCTCCTCCAGCGTCGAACCCTCTTCACCCGACAATCGTTCGTCCCCAACGTTTGCCATTTTTCACACTACACAAACTTAAACAGTCAACGATATCGTCTTTTACCGCACCGCGTACCGGTAAATTCACAACTAGCTCGAATAGCTCTGTTAAACCGTTTCGTTTTCTGTCTTGTCCAATCCCGGACGAGCCCCCAAAAATATGTAATATCGTGATATAATGTATTTACAAGGAGTGGACAATAGAGATGTTAATCAGACAGAAAAAGACGATTGTTGTTCAACCTGAACTATTCACGCCAAACGTACAGAAAACAGCGCAACTAAATAACTAGATAGCGACTCGACTTTTACCAAAACGCAATCAACACTCTCTTGGCAACGCCACTCGCAAACTCTGTCTCCGCTCAACTCGCACTCGGCTCCTCGACTCACACTCTGTTTCTCGACTCACACTCCTAGGCCCTTTTTCCTAGGCCCACCGCACACGTGTTCTGCAGACGCTCGTAGCCAGGGTCACGTAGGTCTTTTCCACGAAACTATGCACTTGAAAAGACCGATGACACATTGATGGACCCAACGGCGCCTCGGCTCTCGCGACATTGTTCATAGTTCGCCCGATATTTCTTAGGCCTTTCGTCCACGATACTACATATATGTAGTGGTGTACTGGTCATCTTTTTTCCACACGTTTTTAGCTTTTTAGCTGTTTGTGTATGGGCGCCTAATCAGCCAATCAGAAATAGCCGGTATTCTATGAATCCTTTTCTTCAATGCTCGAAGAGCTGGATATTTATCCAAAGCTGATGCCCCAAACATATACTCGAAATTTTCAAGGGCCGCTGCAAACACGAAGTCCGCCCATGTCGTCTGAAAAAAGGTTTGTATACATTTATTTTGTACCTCCTCTATTAAACAATTTTTTTAATTTACCTTGAAAAATGTGAAAAATCGAACTCTTAACTAAAGATCACTAGCTTTTTAGGAAGAATTTGGATTTTTATTTTATTGTCAGAATTTAATGGATAATTTTAGAAATTTCAACCTTTGGAGGTATTTGTTAATTAAAAATGACAAAACTGGTATTATGTAAAAAAGAGTAATGTGTATCCTGAATCAATGTCGAATGGAAATTAGACAGTTCTATAAAAATAAGCCTTCTCACGATTCCACAACTTCATAGCTTAATTAAATACAATTCTTCGGCGATATAATTACAAATATATTTACAGGAATTGTGTAATATGATAAATATCTCGTTAAAGAAATTGAAATCGTAAATTCCGCGGATAACCAGCGTTTATCATATAGAGATAGGGATTTGCAAAGAATAAAAGTTGTAGAACGTTGAAAGGCGTTGAGAGAAACGTGATGTTATCCCGTTATTCGTTAACGCAACGCAGTTAAAAAAAATCCCGTAGGAAGATTATGATAATAGATAACCTGAGTCGAGTGTTTGTCGGGGGATCTAAAAGATTCTTTCGAGTTGAGCGTCTGAGATTGCAGAGAAGAAAATTTGGAAGCCATCGAATTTGTGATGTCGATAGAAATCTTCAGTTGGAATCGTTGTATCATAACGTAGTCTGCTTATTGTCGATAAGACATTACTAAACTAAAAGTGACTACTAAAAGTTTCTATCCTCTAAATTCTATCTACGATTCTATAATCTAAAAACTGACTTTTGCAAACAAACTGTAACATTCGCTTAACGGAAAGACATACGTATCTTGTTTGTACTCGTCTTTTCACAATGAATTCTTGAACGTCTGTCTCTATGGTGAGACAAACGCAAAGTCATCTCATCAGTTAATCACCTTGCTCCAAATCTTCAAGAGTATCGACGAGCACGTCGCATATCATCGCATCCCATTCGTCCTTTCCCATTAGATCGTACTTCCTCGCCAAGTATCGCGCCACAGCGTTACTCTGCGCTACCGGTTTCCCGTCTATCTCCAGCACAGGCAGCTTTTTATAAGGCATTGCTAAGAACAAACATGGCTCATATGAACACTGTGTAGAGGGAAACGAACGATAGGAAATCACAACACAGCTTCCGAGGCCGTTGCGTTCTTGTGAATAGATGAATCGAAATCATTTCGGTTTTAATCAACATGGCCTAGTAAAGAAATACAGAAATGTCTTCTTTCTCCTTTTTTTCTTTTCTTATGATTACGATGGACAGGGTATCGCGTGTTTTTGACTGTTGAGAAGAACCTAAAGTTTTTAAAATCAAGGATAAAAGATCGAGTATAAAATTTGTAATTCTCACGGAAAGGAACGAATCTGTCTGATGCGGTGTACTGAATGTACGAGGAACGATCAGTATCGTTTTGCGGGAAGACCTTATGCAATGATAGTGGACTTACAACTGCGAATAAAAAATTCACGTCGCATAATACCAGACACGGAAAAAATATTAGAAAATGTACACGGTTCTTGTAATGAAAATTGAAATGCAAGGAATATAAATCGAATGTCTCTTGCGAACGTAATTTTGTGTTTTACACCGACAGGATTGATTTACAGACTTACGTTGATTTTTGGTTTCTCTATCTGCAAGCGACATATAAGATTATATCGAAGACTATGCTGCGTAAAACTTTTATTATACTATTTACGATAGAAATGTCGCAACGGAAGATCGAATTTTATGTCTGCTTTGTTCTTTCGACTTTTTAGTTATGTTCTTGTTCATATCCGAACTGATTTCAATTTTTTATCCTTTTTTCCGACAAGTCCTAAAAAGTTTTTAAATTAACGAGAAACGTAGAAGTATTTTTGTATTCCTATTTTAAGTCACCTATTTACGGTTTTCTCAAAATATTCGAAATGCTTCGATTCATTGAAAACAATAAAGATTGCAATACAAAAATTCGAGAATCGTAAGTGAATTAAGTTGGTATTCGATAAACACGATATTACGGAAGCAAAACTTAATGAAAAGTTCGACTTTATTCCGTATGAAATTTTACTTTAAGTAAGTTTAGCCTGCACGTGAAACGAAAGTTTTATATACAGAAAAGTTTGAGTAAATGGTAGATACCTGAGAGTTGAACGATGAAAGTAAAAATCGATTCTTCACGCTTACAATCCTTGTATTCAGGCCAGAGTTCTTCGGGGATCCTCTCGTCGGTATACTCGATGCCAGTATATGCAAATATGTACCGTATATGTTCGGCACGACCACGGGCATTGAAGTAGATTAGTTTGTAGGTAGGTTCGTCGCTCATTTTCCTTGCTCTGTCAACTTATCGAGAAAAATGATACAATTAACTCGTGTAATTAACAGACTGTGTGCGTGTTTGTGTGTATAGAGAACAATTTATTTATAGATGGAATAATTCGTATAATACGCAAAATAAATCATTTAGAAGGCTGGAATATGTGTTTTTGAAACAATTAATTATGTCGAAAAATATTTCAAACGAGATATAATTATGAAAAAAATAATAATTAAATGTATGTAAATGTATGTAATAATAGTTAAATGTATGTAAATGTAATAATTAAATGTAATTAGTTGTGAAAAAAATAATAATAAAAAATAAATAAATGTAAAAAAAGAATTAAATGTAATTAGTTTCTTTTTACGCACGCGATATTATTGGCGATATATGAAGGTCAACTTTATCTTTTTAAATAGATATATTTATACATATATTTATAGATATAAATACATATATTATATAGATATAATAGTATATATAATATATATAATAATATAAATGTCGAGTCTGAATCTCTGAGTCCGAGCTCGAGGCGCCCTCCCGGGGAGGGCTCGCGGGAGGTAGCGGTTCTGCGTTGAAGTTCTCCATCGTCCGGTCGCGCGTGGGGTACCTTTATTGTCGATAGTTACACGAGTGACGAGGGCCTCAGGCTTGATAACGAATCCGTGACCAACGGGAGGACAGGTTCCCTTGCTCTAACTCACACGTGCACCACTCCCTGCTCGTAAGGCACTCGACTTCCTTCACCGATCAGCTCTCTAGCAAGACTGCTCGTCATCCCAACGACGCCACCGAAACAAGACTCCGGTCGAGTGTCTCAGTACACACGATCCTCCGATCGACGTACGATTGCTATCGGTTTGGACTTGCGATTGTTTCGTTATGGCTATATTAGGGTCTAGGTTGCAAGGTTAGGGTGTTTTCCTGAAGTTCCAGAGGGGCCCCGGCGTCCTTTCGTCTCCGACTCGGCCATCCTGACACTTACACGTCCTCGTGTGTGGCCTGCTGGCTTAGTCTACCCGTCGGGGCTTCCACCACGCAGGCATCGACCCGGCGCTCGTCCTCGGGGCAATGTTTTTCTTCTCGCCGCGATGGACAGCGAGACGCGATGTGTCCCGGCATGTGGCAGTGAAAGCACAACGCTTTTGGTGGTGCAGCCGGTCGGCTTTCCTCCGGGCGTCGGGGGTCCTTCTTCGGTTCCCACTTCGCCCTCTTGCGGCATTCGAATGTCGGATGTCCGTAAATACCGCAGTGGCCACACCTGGTCCAGGGGGCGGGTGACCTGCCTCGTTTGTTTCCGGAGCTCGCTAATGACCTCCACGACGGGGGCGTTGGCCACTCCGTGTATAGGAAGGGCTTCATTTCTCTTTGGAATTGTTTCACCGACGTGATGTCATTCGTGAGCGCTAGTCGTTTAAAACGTTCATCGCGCGAGCCCAGCAGATGGAGGGCGGTGGCGGCGAGTACCTCTTCCCTGGTTGAATTTCGCCACTTCGACCCCAGGAGGGTGATGATACGATTTCCGTACGCTCCTGGTGTTTCGCCGTCCCGCGGTAGTTCCTCGGCTACCTTGATTAGCGACGCGGCTGCTACTTCTTGGCCACCGAAGTGCGCGGCGAATTGTTCCTTAAAATCTGGCCAGGTGAGCTCGTCGCCGTTCATTATCTGCGTAAGCCAATACGCTGCCGGACCCTCTAGGGCACGGTTTAGGGCAGAATACAGTGCGCTGTTTTTCAGGCGGTGGTCCCTCATGAGCAGGCCGACGGCTGTGCACCAGGCGGCTGGATCTGCGTCCGCGGCTTCGGGGTTGAAGCGCGGTAGCGATACCCAGGTTGCCCGGTGTCCTTTCTTCTTCTTCTTCTTCTTCTTCCTCTTCTTCTTCCCTAGCGACCGCTTTAGTGCGCGCACGATACTCTTACGATCCCGTGCCGACAACGTGTGTTCGGATGCCACTTCTGATGTCGAGTCTGAATCCGAATCCGAGCTCGAGTCACATTCCGAGTCCGAGCTCGAGGCGTCCTCCCGGGCAGGGCTCGCGGGAGATTGCGATTCCGTGTTGGAGTTCTCCATCGTCCGGTCGCGGGTGGGGTACCTTTATTGTCGACAGTGACACTAGTGACGAGGGCCTCAGGCTTGATAACGAATTCGCGGCCAACGGGAGGACTATCATATAAAAAGCAACAGGATACACGAAATAATATAATTCTGACTAGGACAACATAAACGCAAGAAGTGTTGATATTGAAAAAAATATTTAATTTTGTATATAAATATTTTCATATTTAAAAAAGTTTCCGGAAGCAGGAAGATTTACAAACAAATAATATCATAAACCGAATGTTTCATGATCCTTTTCTAATTAGAGTGTGTCACAGCATGTGAGAACGTTTCTTAAAAATATGACTTATTGCAAATACTTAATCGCAATTATAAACGATTAAGACCTTCTCACAACGAGGCAATCTATCCAAAGTATAAAACTCGTTATACTTGATGAGAAAACAAATCTCTACTTAGGTTTCATTTCGTTTCATCGCGTTTATAAAAAGTGAATTTGTATGAACACATCGTGCAATTTAGTAATTAGGACCGTTGATCTCGCTGCAACATAGATGGATAGAAAAAAGCCATTTAAAATGATACAACGTCGGGAAGACAATTATGAAAATTATAAATGGAACACAAGATAAAATTGTTTAAGATTAATTCTTCTTTTTTTTTTTTTTAATCGCGAGTGTTTGCAAACGAAGTTTCAATCTGTTTACAATGATAGCAATGAGAGGAGGATGTCTATGAAAGTTATAAATGCGATATTGAATAACATTTCTGCGAGTGGGTTTGTTTTTCGCTACAAATGTTTTTTAAACGAATCTGCAATCTGTTGGAAACAACGGAACAGTAACGGGACGACTGATAGGGAAATAAAAAGGATCGCGTTTTATTTGAACAGACAAATCTTTGAAATCTATTCGAAAGTCTATTTGAAATGGTACGAGCTCGAAAAGAACGGTGAATACTATAGAAGAAGGATTAATTAAAATTCTTATTAATCTGTACGCTTTGTATATTAAATACCTTGATCGATGCCAAGATAACAAATTATTATACAAAACAGTGAAGTATCCACGTCTGACATTAATATTGAGTATTACCATTACTGTAATTTAATTTTTAACCGATCCTGAATATTCCTTAGAACGTAAAAAGTATAAAATGTTACTGTGCATTTCAAGATTAAATGCACTGTAATTTAGAAACAGTTATGAAGCGGAAACAAATAATTTATTCAGAATAAGAATTCTACGTAATCATGTTAAAAAAAACGTACTTATAACGCGTTTAATCTCCAAATATGTAAAGACAATAAGGGAAAAAAATTAAACGAAGAATCGTATTTTTTGTAAATTCACACAAGATTTTATCCAAAAAAAAAAATTGGCCTGTACCAATATTTTTATTTGTCGTTACAAGTTACGAGGGTATTAAAAAATTGGCCACGAATGGACCAGAGATAAGAATTTATCAGACTTGCTCTCGTAAATTTCAAGACGTTGCATCGGATATTCTTGAAAATCTTTGGACAATGGCCTCGATATTTCGCAGCTTCTATCCTCGAAGCGGAAGAACTCGGCGTTAAAAGCGACAGAACTGGAGAAACCCGGTGACCGCGAGCCTTTCACGCTCTCGACAGATTTCTTATCCCTCGTAATCCTCCCGGTGTCACCCAATTTCCACCCTCGTATTGCGATTTGTTGCTTCCAACGAGGCGACACCTTGTCTTGTGATTTCCTTTTTCGTCGCGTGAAACACGACCGAACACTTGTTCAAACACACAATTCATATTTATCTAACTCGACAAAACGCCGTGTCATTGAAACAATAGCATTCTTTGGCTTTTATGTAAATTCCAATAAATTATGATAATGTTCGTGGAGACATTATTGCTACCTATTTTATCTGTCGTGATCCAAATTGATTTGTGGCTACGTATGTATATATATATATATATTTGTATTTTCTTTTGTTCTTTCTTTTTAATTTATGTGATCTGAGAATTACATTTCTGAGAGTTCGGTGAAATTCGATGCTTTATTTTTATCAGTAGAATCTTCCTTGTCATTGTCAGAGCGCAGACGTTTACGCGTTTACGGAAAGTTTAAGGATACAAAAATACAGAAAAATGTAGAAAATATGCAAGAATATGTAAAATATCGAAAGTACAGTACTTCTAATAATACTTAGTAGCATGCTTACAAACAAATTTCTTTTGTATTTCTTGAAATTGCGTAAAGATTCGCGGTAATTATCGGATTTTTGTCCTCTTTTATCTGCTTTTTTTATTCGCAACTTATATGAGATATGAATTAATATTCAACGACGTGCGCTCTGTGCCACGAAATGAATTATCTCGCGTTAAGACTGCGGCAATTCTTACGTTTGATATTTCATTTAACGAACAGCCGCGCGTTCCTGAGTTTAAAAACCGCCACTCTGAACTTACGCTGAGAATAATATCAGGAAAAGCGAACGAGAGATGATTAGAAAGAAAATGCGAGGAGCAGTGAGGGGGATATTACTAGACTGCGCTTTTTTGTGCAAGTATAGCAGGATGTTTGGGAGTGTAAAATTTTAACGAATGCGTATAATATGAAAAAATATATGAAATATCCAAGGTATAGTTTTATTAAACTTACTTTTTATAATGCTTCGTAGGTAAAACAATTTTCTATCCAGATTCCACTTTCTCAATTATATTTTCAAAAATGCTCGATAAGGAGTACAATTTTCTACCCAGGTTGTACCTTTCTAATTATATCTTCCAAAATTCTTGATAGGTGAAACAATATTCCACCGACGATTTACTTTTTTAATTGTATCCCCAAAAATATGGACCTGCTTAACGTTTAGATATTATTATTTTTTTCGTTGTTACTTGATACGGCTAGCAATTAAATAGTGAGAATAAGAAGAATTGGAAGTGCCATTTTCGAAAAAGAATTTTGGTTTTAAATTGGAAATTAAATTTGGTTTGGACATATATGACACAATTTGTATGAACAATGAAGAGTACGAATCTACGAATTTCGAGGTAAAAGTATTGATATATGTATCGATATTTCTGGTCGTTACAATATCTCTAATCAATACAAAGTTCTAACTGAATGTTAGAATGTTAAACGTTAAAACGTTTAAAACGTTAAAATGTGTATCGAATCGTTGTAATTCCAAAGATGTCAATTGATGTAATGTAATAATAAAGTATAAAGTATAATAAAGTATAAAGTATAATAAAGTATAAAGTATAATTTCGTCTGTGGTATAATCTTTCTATTCCATTTTGTTACGTCGCACCGCGAGCAATATGGCAACCAGATGTCACCGGATACTCGCAGCGTATCCTCCATAGTTTCAAGTACCTTGCATAAATCTCATAGATTTCCTAGAAAAGGTCCTTCAAACCAAACAAACGTCTGTTTCCGAAGAATTTCTAAAGACTATTGTCTACCCCGACTGGACAAGGGAAAGTTAGTTTTTCTCACGTATGCTGCAACTTTCCTCCCACTAACCACTTTCTCTCGAGGGCGGTTAAGACCCTTCGTTAACCAATTAACAACGAAGCCACTTCCTTCACTCTCCTAACTAAAATCGTCACCAACAAATCCGATGGTCCCGTGCGCTAGACACACCCATCCTTAGCTTTCCTCCGAGACAGCATCGTCTCCCAAGACAGTTCTGATTTTACATCCTTCGAACGGCCAATATCCTTCCACCGGGTAGGACACACCCACAGATCAGTCACTTATTCATCTCGTACATACGCATCAGCGTAACTGCCTTCGTTATAAGTTGTTGGAATAAACGGTGAAATATAACTTACTATACTGTGTCATATTCATTTAACCACCTCTTATCTTAACCGAAACAGGGGAACGATTACTTCGCGGCGTCTATTCACCGAATCGTAGCGAGAATTTACGCCTCTCGCTACTGCGACTGCGTCTCTCCGCGAACGGTCGTAACACATTGATCGACAGAAGTACTAAACTCTAATAACATAAATTTATATATTTTCTATTTCCCAGCCACCAGTTTTATAGATTTTTCTATCTTCTGTACTACTTTTATCCCTTTTATTTTTTCTTACATGAGATTATTGTAAATTTAATATCATTTGTTCGCAATATTTGTTATTTATCTTTCCTTGAATTTGAAATTTCGCGCTTCAATGTTGTGTGTTGTTCGACGTTTTATCGAACGATGTTTATCGAACTAGTTTATGAATACATACATAATCATTAAAGAATCTATAAACCTTACTAGTTTGTTTTTACTAAGTTTTGTTACAGAAAACATGTTCTCATAAATTTTCAACTTTAATTTATGGAAATTTATTAACCTTAAACTATAAAATCATTCAATGAGTCTTTCCGGATGTTTTTATGTAGTCATAATTTCACATAACAGCACAGCTCCACCAATAGGATAAGAGTTACGTGGAAGCAACAGGGGGGAAGAAGAACATATATTGATCTAAAGGTTATTTTTGTCTCATTCAAGTTTCTGTTAACCGGCTTGGAAATTTCCTGTGCTTGTTTCGACTTTGAAGTCTTAAAAAAAAAATTGTAAGTAAATAGTATATATATAGTATATATATCCCGAGTCAATGTTTCTCTTTATAAATAATAAACCGTTTAAAAACTATATTTTGTATGTTTTTTCCTTATTCATAATTAAATAATAAATATGAAATACTTCTACAGAAAGCCGACATCCTTCAATTAACCGAACAGCAGATGATTTAAAAATTAGTAGTTGAAAGAAATAAATGTTATTACATGTTCATAATTGATCGATAAATTTAAGTATACAATTAGATAAATATAGTATACTTTATTAAGACCTAGATAAAAGACTTTTTTCTCGTTTCTCTCCTCTTACTTAATCACTAAGAGTTATATAACGTTTATTCGATAATTCTGCTTCTCCTGACCTTTCCACAAATGGTTGTTTATATCTCGACATTCTTGGTACTTTTAATCAAATTTTAATAACAGTACTTTACTCGTCAGAAGTAAATAAAAAAGCTCTAAGTAGAAGCAAGGATTTACTTACCTTTCCTTTCTCGAATCTCAGTTAGCAATGTTGTTCCTCTTGAAAGATTTTCCAAGTTTCCAAGACAATTTCCACGCTGGTAACATTGTATATATTTCAAGTATCGTGAACCACAGGAACTTGTTGAGGCAATATTGAAGAAAGCAAAGAGAATAAAGAAATTGTAGGAACTATGAGAGGCTACTCCTTCTTTCACAACTTATTTTCTCTTCGTTTGGGGGGAAAAACACAAATGAACGTAACGGTTGGTTTCATATACGTTTCAGCTATCTGCTACTGTCGCATGGAGGAGGATCCTGAAAGGAAGGAAGCGAGGATGAATCAACTTTTGAACGAAACAATACCATTGTACCTGACTAAATTCGACCAGATTATTGGCAAATATGAAGGATATATCATTCCTTCTACCGTAAGATTTTTTATCCAAATTTAATGTTAAAATTTTTAGTCTTTGTGCAAACTGGGCCATGTTGTCCATAAAAAATTATTGAAACTTTGTTGCGACAAGACAGCTTTAATTGTTGAGAGCAGAGTGTATCTTTAAAATTCACTCCTGTTAGTTTATGTACAAATGAATTTGCCAAGATCTTCAGCTTTTAGATAATTATTCATGTATCTTCCTCATCAAGTTTGATAGAAATTATTACTATCGTAATCAAAGCAAAGATGAAGATATGTAAAATCATTTCTCTGGATATGACACTCTTGTTTAATGATTGATAAATGATACCATTCGAAATATCATATTTATATAATATATAATGATACTTATAAGTGTAATCACTTAAGTACAGATATCTGAATTTTTCTCACTGTCACTGACATAGATACGTATTATCGTTCCTTAGATTACTTGACCAGTTTATTTCTTTCATCACTGTGTTATTATATAATAATAATAAATAGTCACATTAAATTAATTTAGTATGATTATGTTGTTTAATAATACGTGTTTCATTGCAAAATATTTAGCGATTGAAGAGCTCATAGGAAACATGAAAGTGAAAGAATACTAGAATCTAGAGTTTACGATTTCAATTTCTTTAACGAGATATTTATCATATCACACAATTCCTGTAAATGTATTTGTAATTATATCGCCGAAGAATTGTATTTAATTAAGCTATGAAGTTGTGGAATCGTGAGAAGGCTTATTTTTATAGAACTGTCTAATTTCCATTCGACATTGATTCAGGATACACATTACTCTTTTTTACATAATACCAGTTTTGTCATTTTTAATTAACAAATACCTCCAAAGGTTGAAATTTCTAAAATTATCCATTAAATTCTGACAATAAAATAAAAATCCAAATTCTTCCTAAAAAGCTAGTGATCTTTAGTTAAGAGTTCGATTTTTCACATTTTTCAAGGTAAATTAAAAAAATTGTTTAATAGAGGAGGTACAAAATAAATGTATCCAAACCTTTTTTCAGACGACATGGGCGGACTTCGTATTTGCAGAGACCCTTGAAAATTTCGAATATATGTTTGGGGCACCAGTTTTGGATAAATATCCAGCTCTTCAAGCATTGAAGAAAAGGATTCATACAATACCGGCCATTTCTGATTGGCTGATTAGGCGCCCATTCACAATCAGCTAAAAAGCTAAAAACGTGTGGAAAAAAGATGACCAGTACACCAGTATATATATATGTACGCTGGCATTGCTATGTTGGTAAATGTTCGATGTTATACGTGTCGTAAAATGTAACAGTTCTATTTAAAAAAAAATTTTCGTGTCTATGAGTACGTTAAAAGTTTAACTATAAAAAGTCTCATCTGAGCTGTGTTCCTTTATGTGAAGGTATTATTGTGTGTAATATTGTGAATTACGACTTTTCCTCTCCGATATTCGTGAATTGAATCACGGTCAACTCAGCTTGAACTAAAATCCTAACTAAAATCGTCACCAACAAATCCGATGGTCCCGTGCGCTAGACACACCCATCCTTAGCTTTCCTCCGAGACAGCATCGTCTCCCAAGACAGTT
Source organism: Bombus huntii (assembly GCF_024542735.1). Lineage (NCBI taxonomy): Eukaryota > Metazoa > Arthropoda > Insecta > Hymenoptera > Apidae > Bombus > Bombus huntii. The sequence continues at coordinate 33,790 of NW_026099472.1, forward strand.
CTGATTTTACATCCTTCGAACGGTCAATATCCTTCCACCGGGTAGGACACACCCACAGATCAGTCACTTATTCATCTCGTACATACGCATCAGCGTAACTGCCTTCGTTATAAGTTGTTGGAATAAACGGTGAAATATAACTTACTATACTGTGTCATATTCATTTAACCACCTCTTATCTTAACCGAAACAGGGGAACGATTACTTCGCGGCGTCTATTCACCGAATCGTAGCGAGAATTTACGCCTCTCGCTACTGCGACTGCGTCTCTCCGCGAACGGTCGTAACACATTGATCGACAGAAGTACTAAACTCTAATAACATAAATTTATATATTTTCTATTTCCCAGCCACCAGTTTTATAGATTTTTCTATCTTCTGTACTACTTTTATCCCTTTTATTTTTTCTTACATGAGATTATTGTAAATTTAATATCATTTGTTCGCAATATTTGTTATTTATCTTTCCTTGAATTTGAAATTTCGCGCTTCAATGTTGTGTGTTGTTCGACGTTTTATCGAACGATGTTTATCGAACTAGTTTATGAATACATACATAATCATTAAAGAATCTATAAACCTTACTAGTTTGTTTTTACTAAGTTTTGTTACAGAAAACATGTTCTCATAAATTTTCAACTTTAATTTATGGAAATTTATTAACCTTAAACTATAAAATCATTCAATGAGTCTTTCCGGATGTTTTTATGTAGTCATAATTTCACATAACAGCACAGCTCCACCAATAGGATAAGAGTTACGTGGAAGCAACAGGGGGGAAGAAGAACATATATTGATCTAAAGGTTATTTTTGTCTCATTCAAGTTTCTGTTAACCGGCTTGGAAATTTCCTGTGCTTGTTTCGACTTTGAAGTCTTAAAAAAAAAATTGTAAGTAAATAGTATATATATAGTATATATATCCCGAGTCAATGTTTCTCTTTATAAATAATAAACCGTTTAAAAACTATATTTTGTATGTTTTTTCCTTATTCATAATTAAATAATAAATATGAAATACTTCTACAGAAAGCCGACATCCTTCAATTAACCGAACAGCAGATGATTTAAAAATTAGTAGTTGAAAGAAATAAATGTTATTACATGTTCATAATTGATCGATAAATTTAAGTATACAATTAGATAAATATAGTATACTTTATTAAGACCTAGATAAAAGACTTTTTTCTCGTTTCTCTCCTCTTACTTAATCACTAAGAGTTATATAACGTTTATTCGATAATTCTGCTTCTCCTGACCTTTCCACAAATGGTTGTTTATATCTCGACATTCTTGGTACTTTTAATCAAATTTTAATAACAGTACTTTACTCGTCAGAAGTAAATAAAAAAGCTCTAAGTAGAAGCAAGGATTTACTTACCTTTCCTTTCTCGAATCTCAGTTAGCAATGTTGTTCCTCTTGAAAGATTTTCCAAGTTTCCAAGACAATTTCCACGCTGGTAACATTGTATATATTTCAAGTATCGTGAACCACAGGAACTTGTTGAGGCAATATTGAAGAAAGCAAAGAGAATAAAGAAATTGTAGGAACTATGAGAGGCTACTCCTTCTTTCACAACTTATTTTCTCTTCGTTTGGGGGGAAAAACACAAATGAACGTAACGGTTGGTTTCATATACGTTTCAGCTATCTGCTACTGTCGCATGGAGGAGGATCCTGAAAGGAAGGAAGCGAGGATGAATCAACTTTTGAACGAAACAATACCATTGTACCTGACTAAATTCGACCAGATTATTGGCAAATATGAAGGATATATCATTCCTTCTACCGTAAGATTTTTTATCCAAATTTAATGTTAAAATTTTTAGTCTTTGTGCAAACTGGGCCATGTTGTCCATAAAAAATTATTGAAACTTTGTTGCGACAAGACAGCTTTAATTGTTGAGAGCAGAGTGTATCTTTAAAATTCACTCCTGTTAGTTTATGTACAAATGAATTTGCCAAGATCTTCAGCTTTTAGATAATTATTCATGTATCTTCCTCATCAAGTTTGATAGAAATTATTACTATCGTAATCAAAGCAAAGATGAAGATATGTAAAATCATTTCTCTGGATATGACACTCTTGTTTAATGATTGATAAATGATACCATTCGAAATATCATATTTATATAATATATAATGATACTTATAAGTGTAATCACTTAAGTACAGATATCTGAATTTTTCTCACTGTCACTGACATAGATACGTATTATCGTTCCTTAGATTACTTGACCAGTTTATTTCTTTCATCACTGTGTTATTATATAATAATAATAAATAGTCACATTAAATTAATTTAGTATGATTATGTTGTTTAATAATACGTGTTTCATTGCAAAATATTTAGCGATTGAAGAGCTCATAGGAAACATGAAAGTGAAAGAATACTAGAATCTAGAGTTTACGATTTCAATTTCTTTAACGAGATATTTATCATATCACACAATTCCTGTAAATGTATTTGTAATTATATCGCCGAAGAATTGTATTTAATTAAGCTATGAAGTTGTGGAATCGTGAGAAGGCTTATTTTTATAGAACTGTCTAATTTCCATTCGACATTGATTCAGGATACACATTACTCTTTTTTACATAATACCAGTTTTGTCATTTTTAATTAACAAATACCTCCAAAGGTTGAAATTTCTAAAATTATCCATTAAATTCTGACAATAAAATAAAAATCCAAATTCTTCCTAAAAAGCTAGTGATCTTTAGTTAAGAGTTCGATTTTTCACATTTTTCAAGGTAAATTAAAAAAATTGTTTAATAGAGGAGGTACAAAATAAATGTATCCAAACCTTTTTTCAGACGACATGGGCGGACTTCGTATTTGCAGAGACCCTTGAAAATTTCGAATATATGTTTGGGGCACCAGTTTTGGATAAATATCCAGCTCTTCAAGCATTGAAGAAAAGGATTCATACAATACCGGCCATTTCTGATTGGCTGATTAGGCGCCCATTCACAATCAGCTAAAAAGCTAAAAACGTGTGGAAAAAAGATGACCAGTACACCAGTATATATATATGTACGCTGGCATTGCTATGTTGGTAAATGTTCGATGTTATACGTGTCGTAAAATGTAACAGTTCTATTTAAAAAAAAATTTTCGTGTCTATGAGTACGTTAAAAGTTTAACTATAAAAAGTCTCATCTGAGCTGTGTTCCTTTATGTGAAGGTATTATTGTGTGTAATATTGTGAATTACGACTTTTCCTCTCCGATATTCGTGAATTGAATCACGGTCAACTCAGCTTGAACTAAAATCCTAACTAAAATCGTCACCAACAAATCCGATGGTCCCGTGCGCTAGACACACCCATCCTTAGCTTTCCTCCGAGACAGCATCGTCTCCCAAGACAGTTCTGATTTTACATCCTTCGAACGGTCAATATCCTTCCACCGGGTAGGACACACCCACAGATCAGTCACTTATTCATCTCGTACATACGCATCAGCGTAACTGCCTTCGTTATAAGTTGTTGGAATAAACGGTGAAATATAACTTACTATACTGTGTCATATTCATTTAACCACCTCTTATCTTAACCGAAACAGGGGAACGATTACTTCGCGGCGTCTATTCACCGAATCGTAGCGAGAATTTACGCCTCTCGCTACTGCGACTGCGTCTCTCCGCGAACGGTCGTAACACATTGATCGACAGAAGTACTAAACTCTAATAACATAAATTTATATATTTTCTATTTCCCAGCCACCAGTTTTATAGATTTTTCTATCTTCTGTACTACTTTTATCCCTTTTATTTTTTCTTACATGAGATTATTGTAAATTTAATATCATTTGTTCGCAATATTTGTTATTTATCTTTCCTTGAATTTGAAATTTCGCGCTTCAATGTTGTGTGTTGTTCGACGTTTTATCGAACGATGTTTATCGAACTAGTTTATGAATACATACATAATCATTAAAGAATCTATAAACCTTACTAGTTTGTTTTTACTAAGTTTTGTTACAGAAAACATGTTCTCATAAATTTTCAACTTTAATTTATGGAAATTTATTAACCTTAAACTATAAAATCATTCAATGAGTCTTTCCGGATGTTTTTATGTAGTCATAATTTCACATAACAGCACAGCTCCACCAATAGGATAAGAGTTACGTGGAAGCAACAGGGGGGAAGAAGAACATATATTGATCTAAAGGTTATTTTTGTCTCATTCAAGTTTCTGTTAACCGGCTTGGAAATTTCCTGTGCTTGTTTCGACTTTGAAGTCTTAAAAAAAAAATTGTAAGTAAATAGTATATATATAGTATATATATCCCGAGTCAATGTTTCTCTTTATAAATAATAAACCGTTTAAAAACTATATTTTGTATGTTTTTTCCTTATTCATAATTAAATAATAAATATGAAATACTTCTACAGAAAGCCGACATCCTTCAATTAACCGAACAGCAGATGATTTAAAAATTAGTAGTTGAAAGAAATAAATGTTATTACATGTTCATAATTGATCGATAAATTTAAGTATACAATTAGATAAATATAGTATACTTTATTAAGACCTAGATAAAAGACTTTTTTCTCGTTTCTCTCCTCTTACTTAATCACTAAGAGTTATATAACGTTTATTCGATAATTCTGCTTCTCCTGACCTTTCCACAAATGGTTGTTTATATCTCGACATTCTTGGTACTTTTAATCAAATTTTAATAACAGTACTTTACTCGTCAGAAGTAAATAAAAAAGCTCTAAGTAGAAGCAAGGATTTACTTACCTTTCCTTTCTCGAATCTCAGTTAGCAATGTTGTTCCTCTTGAAAGATTTTCCAAGTTTCCAAGACAATTTCCACGCTGGTAACATTGTATATATTTCAAGTATCGTGAACCACAGGAACTTGTTGAGGCAATATTGAAGAAAGCAAAGAGAATAAAGAAATTGTAGGAACTATGAGAGGCTACTCCTTCTTTCACAACTTATTTTCTCTTCGTTTGGGGGGAAAAACACAAATGAACGTAACGGTTGGTTTCATATACGTTTCAGCTATCTGCTACTGTCGCATGGAGGAGGATCCTGAAAGGAAGGAAGCGAGGATGAATCAACTTTTGAACGAAACAATACCATTGTACCTGACTAAATTCGACCAGATTATTGGCAAATATGAAGGATATATCATTCCTTCTACCGTAAGATTTTTTATCCAAATTTAATGTTAAAATTTTTAGTCTTTGTGCAAACTGGGCCATGTTGTCCATAAAAAATTATTGAAACTTTGTTGCGACAAGACAGCTTTAATTGTTGAGAGCAGAGTGTATCTTTAAAATTCACTCCTGTTAGTTTATGTACAAATGAATTTGCCAAGATCTTCAGCTTTTAGATAATTATTCATGTATCTTCCT
>NW_026099473.1:2500-15000 GCF_024542735.1 Bombus huntii
TCGGGTCAATCGGATCCTCCCGAACACTACATTTCCCAACGGCGGAACCGCGGGATTCAGTGCTGGGCTAATTCCTGTTCGCTCGCCGCTACTAAGGAAATCCTTGTTAGTTTCTTTTCCTCCGCTTAGTAATATGCTTAAATTCAGCGGGTGATCTCGCCTACTCTGAGGTCGCTTCAACGTCACGACGCGAAACGAAAATTCGTTCGTGTCGTGTTTTGCGTAGACTCGTAGAAAACGAAAGCTCGGAAAGATTCGGTGCGAGAGAAGGTGGTGTGTGTGTGTGTATTTCTCTGTGCGAAAATCGCCTCAAAGAGAAAAAAAATTCGAATAGAAGGAGAACACTCTCTATTCGATATACAATATATATGTATGTATGTATGTACGAGCGTTTTATGCATCTCGCCAAAGTGCCAAACTTCGTTCGTCGTATCATGTTCGAGCTAAGACTCACGCAAGACATCCGTGTAACGATCGTCCGGTTTTTAACGTCCGTCCTCTTTTTCTCCTACAGCCGTTTCTCTTCTCTCGACGATTCCAGCGGTTCCCGGTACGGGAACTCACGCAAGTGAAAAAGCGAGCGAGACGTACCGTCGGGTGGGTGTGTGTGTTCGGGGACTGGACGACCGGCGCGACGTTAGGATGCGCGGTCCAGCGATAGACGACGAAGAGGCATGGGATGACCAACACTCTCTTTTCTCTATTCTCGAAGCGTCGAATTGCCATAAAAAAAAAATCACACGCGCGCACGACATAGTCGTACGCGCGTGTATACCTCGTCTCTCTCAAAGTTTTTTTCTCGAGCCTCGCCAAAGGGGATCGTCTTCTTCCTCGTCTACGATCTCTCCGACGACGACGACCGTACGAACAACTTCGTAACGGACTCACATGCGCATCTTCCTCGGGTACAGAAACGCTGCGGAAAACACCTCGAGCTTGTAGTTACAGCAGCACCCGTGTATAGCCGATCTTAGACACACGCTAGTTCGCACACGCGTTACATATATAATATGTAAGATTTCCGACGAACGTGGCTTTTCGGGAGCCAGGCGCGCGGGCAGAGAGATACACGACGACGGGGAAAATTCGTCCCGATACGAGTACGTGTACTCTCCGATCTCCGCGCGACGCTGGGGATCATACCTCCCTAAGTCGTCAGAGCGCTCGAAGAAATCTCGCGTGTGCGTTCCCGGATCTACGGCTGATACTTTCGGGGCTTGTAAAAAAGCACAGAGCGTGTAAAACGCAACGACGACCCATCGATGCGACGGTCCTCGTTGTTGTCAGTCGCTTTCGCGAAGAGACGGAGTGGGCATTCGATCCCTGGGGCTGTACGAGAGTCTTAAGAAAAGACGGTAGATTATGGCAAAGTTTCGCACGCCATCGAGTTTAGGTTTTTTTTTTGGTTCTCTCTTCTCTCCTCTCTCGACCGAGTTCCCATATTTGCTTTCTCTCTCAGTCTCGCCAAATATAATATTCTTTTAAGACGACGTCGGGGGCGCGGACCTTCGTGCGTCGAACACCGGCAAACGTAGCATATATCGCCTGATATGAAAAAAAAATCGGTCACGAGGAGAACACTACGAGTATATACGTTCGATAACCGATACACGAAGCGGTGCATAAGCGGGCGGTCGCCCTCGTAAGGACGACTCACGACGCCGCGAGCACTCACGCAGGTCCGTGACCGGTTCTCTCCGCTCTTATTCGTATCCCTTCGTATACCTTCGTCCGACTCTGAAACGTTCTCTTATAATTTTTAAGAAGAACGACGGCGGGTTGTCAAGGCAAGAAGGGACAGAGAGAGACAGAGGTAGAGTTTCGTAGTCTCCCGTGAACACGATAGATTATATATCGAGCATGCGTACGACTTGCACGGTCTCTGCACGACCGCGACGAACGCCGACGAGCGTCCAACAATCGCTCGTACGTCGCGTATGTTCTCTCCGTCCGCTCTTATTCGTATCCTCGTTCTTGTACCTTCGTCCGACTCTGAAACGTTCTCTTATATAAAGAAGAACGACGGCGGGTTGTTAAGGCAAGAAGGGACAGAGAGAGACAGATACGGAGAGTAACGATACGCAACGCAAGCAGTCTTAGGTTTACGTGAGCAACCCTCAGCCAGGCGTGGTCCAGGAATTGTATCCGTGGACCGCAATGTGCGTTCGAAATGTCGATGTTCATGTGTCCTGCAGTTCACACGTTGACGCGCAATTAGCTGCGTTCTTCATCGACCCACGAGCCAAGTGATCCACCGTTCAGGGTAATCTTTTATAAATTTACAACAGTTCAATACTCAAATGTACTCTTCTCGGTTCTAGCGAAGCCGAGTTCCGTCACGTTCGACCAACGGGAATCGAACGCGCAGAAGTCGCCATAGGATTGACGACACAAAAACGTTCGAAAAAAAAAGAAAACGACGAACGCGCGAAGATACGCGCGTTCGCCGGCCGGGCGTAAAGTACATTATGATATATAACAACCATCGAGATCGAAGCTCCGTTCGTCAGGAAACGACGGGGATATATACACCCGATTCTGAATCCTCTGTACAGCACACGATCTCGCGAACGAGTAAGCACGGTGGCTAGCCCATGTTATATATGTGTTTGATTCTACTCTCTCGTCCAATTATTCAAGAAACAGCGCGCGTGCATCTCTCCATCGTTCGGGTGATAGTAAAGATTCGATGGGATTCGCGCGGCCGTCCGCCTCGAGCGGTCTTTCGTCCCAATATCCAGAAGCAGAGTTTGAAAAACTCTAGCGACGGCACGGGTGTCCGACTCACGACATCGAGGTTTCGAAGCCGGCGATCCCCTCCGAACGGATGGCGACCACGCGACCGACTGAAAGCATGAAAAATCGACGAAAGATAGAACACATCTCCGTTCGGGTGGTGTTTTTTCTTTAAAAAAAAAAAAAAAAACAAAAATTCGATGGGACTCGCAGCCATCGTCCTCGCGCGGTCTTTCGTCCCGATATCCAGAAGCAGAGTTTGAAAAACTCTAGCGACGGCACGGGTGTCCGACTCACGACAACGAGGATAGACAGCCGGTCCCCTCCGAACGGGTTATGCGATGATAAACTCGATGAAACTTTAGTCTCGTTCAGGTAGTGTGTGTCTTGTAAATCAAAAATTCGATGGGACACGCATCCATCGTCCTCGCGCGGTCTTTCGTCCCAACATCCAGAAGCAGAGTTTGAAAAACTCTAGCGACGGCACGGGTGTCCGACTCACGACAACGAGGATAGACAGCCGGTCCCCTCTGAACGGTATATTATATATGAGATGATAGACGACAAACTGGATGAAACTTTAAGTCTCGTTCAGGTAGTGTGTAAATCAAAAATTCGATGGGACTCGCATCCGTCGTCCTCGCGCGGTCTTTCGTCCCGATATCCAGAAGCAGAGTTTGAAAAACTCTAGCGACGGCACGGGTGTCCGACTCACGACAACGAGGAAAGACAGCCGGTCCCCTCTGAACGGTATATTATATGAAACTTTAAGTCTCGTTCAGGTAGTGTGTAAGTCAAAAATTCGATGGGACTCGCATCCGTCGTCCTCGCGCGGTCTTTCGTCCCGATATCCAGAAGCAGAGTTTGAAAAACTCTAGCGACGGCACGGGTGTCCGACTCACGACAACGAGGATAGACAGCCGGTCCCCTCTGAACGGTATATTATATATGCGATGATAGACGACAAACTGGATGAAACTTTAAGTCTCGTTCAGGTAGTGTGTAAATAAAAAATTCGATGGGACTCGCATCCGTCGTCCTCGCGCGGTCTTTCGTCCCGATATCCAGAAGCAGAGTTTGAAAAACTCTAGCGACGGCACGGGTGTCCGACTCACGACAACGAGGAAAGACAGCCGGTCCCCTCTGAACGGTATATTATATGAAACTTTAAGTCTCGTTCAGGTAGTGTGTAAGTCAAAAATTCGATGGGACTCGCATCCGTCGTCCTCGCGCGGTCTTTCGTCCCGATATCCAGAAGCAGAGTTTGAAAAACTCTAGCGACGGCACGGGTGTCCGACTCACGACAACGAGGATAGACAGCCGGTCCCCTCTGAACGGTATATAATATGAAACTTTAAGTCTCGTTCAGGTAGTGTGTAAGTCAAAAATTCGATGGGACTCGCATCCGTCGTCCTCGCGCGGTCTTTCGTCCCGATATCCAGAAGCAGAGTTTGAAAAACTCTAGCGACGGCACGGGTGTCCGACTCACGACAACGAGGATAGACAGCCGGTCCCCTCTGAACGGTATATAATATACATTATGCGACGGTAGACGATCAACTAGACGAAACTTTAGTCTCGTTCAGGTGGTGTAAAAAAAATTCGATGGGATACGCACGCACGGCTGTCGTCGTCCTCGAGCGGTCTTTCGTCCCAATATCCAGAAGCAGAGTTTGAAAAACTCTAGCGACGGCACGGGTGTCCGACTCACGACATCGAGGCTTCGAAGCCGGCGGCGTTCCCCTCTGAACGAACTTCGGCTAGACTAGTTACGAATCGTTGCTACACATCGTCTTCATCGTCGTCGTCGTCGACATCGACATCATCATCATATCATCATCATCATCATCATCATCATCATCGGTCATCGTCGCATAGCGGGCCAACATCCACGCGATGCGTCTTCGTTCTAGGTTACCCGATCCACGAGTATGTTACACGTGGTTTCGTTATTTCGAACGAAACGACATACGAAGAGCACACGCCCTTTGGGTAGGAAGCACGTTTCGAGAACGACGAGAGTTTCGATGAAAGAGACGAGAGAAGTCGACGCAGAAGGTATCCATGGATCCTTCGAAGAGAACCTTCGAAGATGTATATCGGTATCCTTTCGCTCTGCGCGACTCGCTACAAGTTCTTTCGCTCTCGTCGACTCGTTCTAGACGCTTCGTTCGATCCCAAAGAGGAGTCTTCGATATGTCCCGTTGCTAGGAGGAGAACAAACGCAACACAGACCACGAAACATAGAAGAGAATAGGCGAGCATGATCACTCCGACACGAGGCACTTTAGAGATTTTCTTATTAGTTTGCATGGACTTTTATATTTCGTTTGTACGGTTTCCACGATGCAAATACGAAATACGAGATCGTGACGGCGGGTCTTTCTGTGTACGGCCTCTCGCAGGCGCCACGACTGCATTTCTCTTTACACCTGGTTTCCATCGTAATTTTTTCGTTTGATATCGAGCCTTAACTTTTGTTGGCTCTTTCGAAGCTAGAGTTCCCTTTTATTAGAATTTCATATATATATATATTATATGTTATATGTTTTATTCGGAGACGGCGGGTCTTTCTGTTTACGACCTCACGCAGGCGCCTCGAATAAGTTTCATTCGCATTTCGTTTTTATACTTGTATATATATATCTCTTCATCCCGATGATCGAGAGAGAGTGCCACCTTCTCTTCGTATAATTCCGTAGCTGGAGGGTCGTCTCCTCCTTAAGAATATTTCTATTCGTGCCAACGGAGGTTGCCAAGCTCCCTGGCGTTTTCGTTTGTTAAAGTATATAGCTTGTTAATACGTCGTATATACTTTCGTCGATACAGGAGGAGTACGGCTCCTTACCGACCATTGTGATATATATTTCATAGTTTTTATATGTGTTCAAGTCAAATTCTTTTGGTATCGTATCGTTAATGATCCTTCCGCAGGTTCACCTACGGAAACCTTGTTACGACTTTTACTTCCTCTAAATGATCAAGTTTGGTCATCTTCCCGGTAACATCGGCAATGCTTATCACATTGGCCGCGCACCAGTCCGAAGACCTCACTAAATCATTCAATCGGTAGTAGCGACGGGCGGTGTGTACAAAGGGCAGGGACGTAATCAACGCGAGCTTATGACTCGCGCTTACTGGGAATTCCTCGTTCATGGGGAATAATTGCAAGCCCCAATCCCTAGCACGAAGGAGGTTCAGCGGGTTACCCGGGCCTTTCGGCCAGGGAAAACACGCTGATTCCTTCAGTGTAGCGCGCGTGCGGCCCAGAACATCTAAGGGCATCACAGACCTGTTATTGCTCAATCTCGTGCGGCTAGAAGCCGCCTGTTCCTCTAAGAAGATTTGTTTGTACGTTGGTAGTAAAAACCCACCGACCGAAGCCGGGGGCCTTCGAGATACCATAAGTTACGTCTATTTAGCAGGCTAGAGTCTCGTTCGTTATCGGAATTAACCAGACAAATCGCTCCACCAACTAAGAACGGCCATGCACCACCACCCACCGAATCAAGAAAGAGCTATCAATCTGTCAATCCTTCCGGTGTCCGGGCCTGGTGAGGTTTCCCGTGTTGAGTCAAATTAAGCCGCAGGCTCCACTCCTGGTGGTGCCCTTCCGTCAATTCCTTTAAGTTTCAGCTTTGCAACCATACTTCCCCCGGAACCCAAAAGCTTTGGTTTCCCGGAAGCTGCCCGCCGAGTCATCGGAGGAACTTCGGCGGATCGCTGGCTGGCATCGTTTATGGTTAGAACTAGGGCGGTATCTGATCGCCTTCGAACCTCTAACTTTCGTTCTTGATTAATGAAAACATTTTTGGCAAATGCTTTCGCTTCTGTCCGTCTTGCGACGATCCAAGAATTTCACCTCTAACGTCGCAATACGAATGCCCCCATCTGTCCCTATTAATCATTACCTCGGGGCTCCGAAAACCAACAAAATAGAACCGAGGTCCTATTCCATTATTCCATGCACACAGTATTCAGGCGAAGGTAGCCTGCTTTAAGCACTCTAATTTGTTCAAAGTAAACGTATCGGCCCACCTCGACACTCAGTGAAGAGCACCGCGATGGGATATTAGTTGGACCGCCCGCGAGGAGCTAAGCCCACCGATAGGACGTACCACATAATGCCAGTTAAACACCGCGAGCGGTGAACCGACACTGTGACACACAGATTCAACTACGAGCTTTTTAACCGCAACAACTTTAATATACGCTATTGGAGCTGGAATTACCGCGGCTGCTGGCACCAGACTTGCCCTCCAATTGGTCCTCGTTAAAGGATTTAAAGTGTACTCATTCCGATTACGGGGCCTCGGATGAGTCCCGTATCGTTATTTTTCGTCACTACCTCCCCGTGCCGGGAGTGGGTAATTTGCGCGCCTGCTGCCTTCCTTGGATGTGGTAGCTGTTTCTCAGGCTCCCTCTCCGGAATCGAACCCTGATTCCCCGTTACCCGTTACAACCATGGTAGGCGCAGAACCTACCATCGACAGTTGATAAGGCAGACATTTGAAAGATGCGTCGCCGGTGCTAGATGACCATGCGATCAGCACAAAGTTATTCAGAGTCACCAAAACAAACGATGGACGGACAGACGAGCCATCCGCCACCGATTGGTTTTGATCTAATAAAAGCATTCCTACCATCTCTGGTCGGAATCTGTTTGCATGTATTAGCTCTAGAATTACCACAGTTATCCAAGTAAATGTAGGTATGATCTAAGAAACCATAACTGATTTAATGAGCCATTCGCGGTTTCACCTTAATGCGGCATGTACTGAGACATGCATGGCTTAATCTTTGAGACAAGCATATGACTACTGGCAGGATCAACCAGGGATCTTATTCGTATAACAATTCTTATAAATTTCGTTTAAGTTCTCTTCGTGTCGTAGGTGGGACGTAAGCACCGTACGACGAGACTTTTCGTTCTTAAGATAGATATATCTATAAAATATATCTCCTAGCGACGTTCGAGATACACCCATAGTTCAGTAATAATCTTCGAACGCCGCTCGCAGCCACTTTGTAATTCTCAACTCCACCTCCTCTCTTCTCTCTCTCTCTTTCTCATAGTCTTATATAAAATGTTTAGAATCGTACTTCTAAAGGAACATTTCCATAATGCTGTCTTCGTGTAAAAAGACTTATTAGAATATCTTAGCGGTAAAGCACGTATACGCACCTCACGCTGAACGAACAAGCGCGTATCCCAGTGCGTCGCGCTGGACATACCGTAAGAATATTCTTTCAATCGGTAGAACATTTTCGGCAGAAGACATACTACGCAAAGATAGTACGCTCCTACCGCCTCATCGGATACTTCTGCGAAAGCAGAAGTTTTTATAGAAAGCAGACGGTTATACTCTTTTGAATGAATCGATGCTCAGTTAGTACAAGCACACACGCATCTAACAATTTTTGTTAGAATACGTACACACAGGTCACCAGCTTCCCGACTCAGGGGAACCTTGCCACGATATTTGGTCATTACGTCCAGGACAGCGACCCGCGGCGCAGCAGTGTAGAGAAAAAACCAGAACGAGAACGGAGGAACAGTCGAGAAATAGCGTAAAATACACTAAGACTCGAGGAGCGGTGACTGAATTCTCAACCGAGGCCGTAGAATAGCCACGCGCTCAACGCTGTTCCGACCGAACCGTCCGGCTCGACGTCTCTCTTATAGATACGAAAGCGCCAGCCGGAAGGCCGGCGCCGGCCGGGCTAGCGGCCGCGCGCTTACGGTGCAAAACCTCCGTAGCAACGTACCGTTCGGAAGGGACGCTGGAACTTAGTCTCGCGAACGCTCGATCACTACTATACAAAGCCAATATCCAACCATCGAAATACATTACCAGACGTTTTATTAACATAATAGAAATGCATTTTTACCAAAAAATTAATTTTTTTTTTCACCGAAAAATTGCATCAGTAAACATACTCTTTTATCGAATACGGACAAAAAATAAGTTTATAATCAATTACAATACGTTAAAATAAGTAGAAATATGCAAAAAAATATATACCTTGTAACGTTAATTAACGAAAAAATTAGAAAAATATCCCAGTCGTGTCAGTTCGACGAACGCTAATTTTTTGAAAAAATCGATAAAAATGTTTAATCCCGACGTATTTAATAGAGATAGAACGATTCCCGTAAAAAAATTTATACCTTGTAACGCTTTTTAACGAATAAACTCGAAAAAACTTTTTCGCCCTCGGAATTTTTCTAAGTCCCAACGTACCGGCTCGGAATTTTTCTATGTTCCAACGACCGGTCGTGTCGGTCCAAACGTTTTTATATCCGTCTGCCGACGATATAAACGCTTAATCCCGACGTATTTTATCGAGTTATAACGATTTCTTGAAAAATATTCGTACGTTATAACGCTTTTTAACGAATTAATCGAAAAAGAGTGTTCGGTCCGAAAATTTTCTAAGTACGAACGACCGGCCGCATAGGTCCGTTTTTAAAAATCGTTCTCGGACGGAAATAAACCATTAATCCCGACGTATTTCGTCGAGTTACGTCGATTTATGCAAAAAAATTCATACCTTGTAACGCTTTTTAACGAATAAACTCGAAAAAACTTTTTCGCCCTCGGAATTTTTCTAAGTCCCAACGTACCGGCTCGGAATTTTTCTATGTTCCAACGACCGGTCGTGTCGGTCCAAACGTTTTTATATCCGTCTGCCGACGATATAAACGCTTAATCCCGACGTATTTTATCGAGTTATAACGATTTCTTGAAAAATATTCGTACGTTATAACGCTTTTTAACGAATTAATCGAAAAAGAGTGTTCGGTCCGAAAATTTTCTAAGTACGAACGACCGGCCGCATAGGTCCGTTTTTAAAAATCGTTCTCGGACGGAAATAAACCATTAATCCCGACGTATTTCGTCGAGTTACGTCGATTTATGCAAAAAAATTCATACCTTGTAACGCTTTTTAACGAATAAACTCGAAAAAACTTTTTCGCCCTCGGAATTTTTCTAAGTCCCAACGTACCGGCTCGGAATTTTTCTATGTTCCAACGACCGGTCGTGTCGGTCCAAACGTTTTTATATCCGTCTGCCGACGATATAAACGCTTAATCCCGACGTATTTTATCGAGTTATAACGATTTCTTGAAAAATATTCGTACGTTATAACGCTTTTTAACGAATTAATCGAAAAAGAGTGTTCGGTCCGAAAATTTTCTAAGTACGAACGACCGGCCGCATAGGTCCGTTTTTAAAAATCGTTCTCGGACGGAAATAAACCATTAATCCCGACGTATTTCGTCGAGTTACGTCGATTTATGCAAAAAAATTCATACCTTGTAACGCTTTTTAACGAATAAACTCGAAAAAACTTTTTCGCCCTCGGAATTTTTCTAAGTCCCAACGTACCGGCTCGGAATTTTTCTATGTTCCAACGACCGGTCGTGTCGGTCCAAACGTTTTTATATCCGTCTGCCGACGATATAAACGCTTAATCCCGACGTATTTTATCGAGTTATAACGATTTCTTGAAAAATATTCGTACGTTATAACGCTTTTTAACGAATTAATCGAAAAAGAGTGTTCGGTCCGAAAATTTTCTAAGTACGAACGACCGGCCGCATAGGTCCGTTTTTAAAAATCGTTCTCGGACGGAAATAAACCATTAATCCCGACGTATTTCGTCGAGTTACGTCGATTTATGCAAAAAAATTCATACCTTGTAACGCTTTTTAACGAATAAACTCGAAAAAACTTTTTCGCCCTCGGAATTTTTCTAAGTCCCAACGTACCGGCTCGGAATTTTTCTATGTTCCAACGACCGGTCGTGTCGGTCCAAACGTTTTTATATCCGTCTGCCGACGATATAAACGCTTAATCCCGACGTATTTTATCGAGTTATAACGATTTCTTGAAAAATATTCGTACGTTATAACGCTTTTTAACGAATTAATCGAAAAAGAGTGTTCGGTCCGAAAATTTTCTAAGTACGAACGACCGGCCGCATAGGTCCGTTTTTAAAAATCGTTCTCGGACGGAAATAAACCATTAATCCCGACGTATTTCGTCGAGTTACGTCGATTTATGCAAAAAAATTCATACCTTGTAACGCTTTTTAACGAATAAACTCGAAAAAACTTTTTCGCCCTCGGAATTTTTCTAAGTCCCAACGTACCGGCTCGGAATTTTTCTATGTTCCAACGACCGGTCGTGTCGGTCCAAACGTTTTTATATCCGTCTGCCGACGATATAAACGCTTAATCCCGACGTATTTTATCGAGTTATAACGATTTCTTGAAAAATATTCGTACGTTATAACGCTTTTTAACGAATTAATCGAAAAAGAGTGTTCGGTCCGAAAATTTTCCAAGTACGAACGACCGGCCGCATAGGTCCGTTTTTAAAAATCGTTCTCGGACGGAAATAAACCATTAATCCCGACGTATTTCGTCGAGTTACGTCGATTTATGCAAAAAAATTCATACCTTGTAACGCTTTTTAACGAATAAACTCGAAAAAACTTTTTCGCCCTCGGAATTTTTCTAAGTCCCAACGTACCGGCTCGGAATTTTTCTATGTTCCAACGACCGGTCGTGTCGGTCCAAACGTTTTTATATCCGTCTGCCGACGATATAAACGCTTAATCCCGACGTATTTTATCGAGTTATAACGATTTCTTGAAAAATATTCGTACGTTATAACACTTTTTAACGAGTTATTTGGAGGGGATCTTTCGGCCTTTTCGTAGCGGTGCGAAAAAATTCTAAGTTCCAACGTCCCAGTCACGTTGGTCCGGAGGATGAAATTTTTCAAAAAAATAAAGTGAAATCGCTACTTTCGACTAGATTTCGTCGAAACGTAACGATTTCACGCAAAATTTCGATACGTTATAACGCTTTTTAGCGAGTTATTTCGAGTTGAACTTTCGGTACTTTCGTAACGGGGCGAAAAAATTCTAAGTTCCAACGTCCCGGTCACGTTGGTCCGGAGGATGAAATTTTTTAAAAAAATAAAGTGAAATCGCTACTTTCGACTAGATTTCGTCGAAACGTAACGATTTCACGCAAAATTTCGATACGTTATAACGCTTTTTAGCGAGTTATTTCGAGTTGAACTTTCGGTACTTTCGTAACGGGGCGAAAAAATTCTAAGTTCCAACGTCCCGGTCAGGTTGGTCCGGAGGACGAAATTTTTTAAAAAAATAAAGTGAAATCGCTACTTTCGACTAGATTTCGTCGAAACGTAACGATTTCACGCAAAATTTCGATACGTTATAACGCTTTTTAGCGAGTTATTTCGAGTTGAACTTTCGGTACTTTCGTAACGGGGCGAAAAAATTCTAAGTTCCAACGTCCCGGTCACGTTGGTCCGGAGGATGAAATTTTTTAAAAAAATAAAGTGAAATCGCTACTTTCGACTAGATTTCGTCGAAACGTAACGATTTCACGCAAAATTTCGATACGTTATAACGCTTTTTAGCGAGTTATTTCGAGTTGAACTTTCGGTACTTTCGTAACGGGGCGAAAAAATTCTAAGTTCCAACGTCCCGGTCACGTTGGTCCGGAGGATGAAATTTTTTAAAAAAATAAAGTGAAATCGCTACTTTCGACTAGATTTCGTCGAAACGTAACGATTTCACGCAAAATTTCGATACGTTATAACGCTTTTTAGCGAGTTATTTCGAGTTGAACTTTCGGTACTTTCGTAACGGGGCGAAAAAATTCTAAGTTCCAACGTCCCGGTCACGTTGGTCCGGAGGATGAAATTTTTTAAAAAAAT
>NW_026099473.1:22500-25000 GCF_024542735.1 Bombus huntii
CGCCAAATATAATATTCTTTTAAGACGACGTCGGGGGCGCGGACCTTCGTGCGTCGAACACCGGCAAACGTAGCATATATCGCCTGATATGAAAAAAAAATCGGTCACGAGGAGAACACTACGAGTATATACGTTCGATAACCGATACACGAAGCGGTGCATAAGCGGGCGGTCGCCCTCGTAAGGACGACTCACGACGCCGCGAGCACTCACGCAGGTCCGTGACCGGTTCTCTCCGCTCTTATTCGTATCCCTTCGTATACCTTCGTCCGACTCTGAAACGTTCTCTTATAATTTTTAAGAAGAACGACGGCGGGTTGTCAAGGCAAGAAGGGACAGAGAGAGACAGAGGTAGAGTTTCGTAGTCTCCCGTGAACACGATAGATTATATATCGAGCATGCGTACGACTTGCACGGTCTCTGCACGACCGCGACGAACGCCGACGAGCGTCCAACAATCGCTCGTACGTCGCGTATGTTCTCTCCGTCCGCTCTTATTCGTATCCTCGTTCTTGTACCTTCGTCCGACTCTGAAACGTTCTCTTATATAAAGAAGAACGACGGCGGGTTGTTAAGGCAAGAAGGGACAGAGAGAGACAGATACGGAGAGTAACGATACGCAACGCAAGCAGTCTTAGGTTTACGTGAGCAACCCTCAGCCAGGCGTGGTCCAGGAATTGTATCCGTGGACCGCAATGTGCGTTCGAAATGTCGATGTTCATGTGTCCTGCAGTTCACACGTTGACGCGCAATTAGCTGCGTTCTTCATCGACCCACGAGCCAAGTGATCCACCGTTCAGGGTAATCTTTTATAAATTTACAACAGTTCAATACTCAAATGTACTCTTCTCGGTTCTAGCGAAGCCGAGTTCCGTCACGTTCGACCAACGGGAATCGAACGCGCAGAAGTCGCCATAGGATTGACGACACAAAAACGTTCGAAAAAAAAAGAAAACGACGAACGCGCGAAGATACGCGCGTTCGCCGGCCGGGCGTAAAGTACATTATGATATATAACAACCATCGAGATCGAAGCTCCGTTCGTCAGGAAACGACGGGGATATATACACCCGATTCTGAATCCTCTGTACAGCACACGATCTCGCGAACGAGTAAGCACGGTGGCTAGCCCATGTTATATATGTGTTTGATTCTACTCTCTCGTCCAATTATTCAAGAAACAGCGCGCGTGCATCTCTCCATCGTTCGGGTGATAGTAAAGATTCGATGGGATTCGCGCGGCCGTCCGCCTCGAGCGGTCTTTCGTCCCAATATCCAGAAGCAGAGTTTGAAAAACTCTAGCGACGGCACGGGTGTCCGACTCACGACATCGAGGTTTCGAAGCCGGCGATCCCCTCCGAACGGATGGCGACCACGCGACCGACTGAAAGCATGAAAAATCGACGAAAGATAGAACACATCTCCGTTCGGGTGGTGTTTTTTCTTTAAAAAAAAAAAAAAAAACAAAAATTCGATGGGACTCGCAGCCATCGTCCTCGCGCGGTCTTTCGTCCCGATATCCAGAAGCAGAGTTTGAAAAACTCTAGCGACGGCACGGGTGTCCGACTCACGACAACGAGGATAGACAGCCGGTCCCCTCCGAACGGGTTATGCGATGATAAACTCGATGAAACTTTAGTCTCGTTCAGGTAGTGTGTGTCTTGTAAATCAAAAATTCGATGGGACACGCATCCATCGTCCTCGCGCGGTCTTTCGTCCCAACATCCAGAAGCAGAGTTTGAAAAACTCTAGCGACGGCACGGGTGTCCGACTCACGACAACGAGGATAGACAGCCGGTCCCCTCTGAACGGTATATTATATATGAGATGATAGACGACAAACTGGATGAAACTTTAAGTCTCGTTCAGGTAGTGTGTAAATCAAAAATTCGATGGGACTCGCATCCGTCGTCCTCGCGCGGTCTTTCGTCCCGATATCCAGAAGCAGAGTTTGAAAAACTCTAGCGACGGCACGGGTGTCCGACTCACGACAACGAGGAAAGACAGCCGGTCCCCTCTGAACGGTATATTATATGAAACTTTAAGTCTCGTTCAGGTAGTGTGTAAGTCAAAAATTCGATGGGACTCGCATCCGTCGTCCTCGCGCGGTCTTTCGTCCCGATATCCAGAAGCAGAGTTTGAAAAACTCTAGCGACGGCACGGGTGTCCGACTCACGACAACGAGGATAGACAGCCGGTCCCCTCTGAACGGTATATTATATATGCGATGATAGACGACAAACTGGATGAAACTTTAAGTCTCGTTCAGGTAGTGTGTAAATAAAAAATTCGATGGGACTCGCATCCGTCGTCCTCGCGCGGTCTTTCGTCCCGATATCCAGAAGCAGAGTTTGAAAAACTCTAGCGACGGCACGGGTGTCCGACTCACGACAACGAGGAAAGACAGCCGGTCCCCTCTGAACGGTATATTATATGAAACTTTAAGTCTCGTTCAGGTAGTGTGTAAGTCAAAAATTCGATGGGACTCGCATCCGTCGTC
>NW_026099473.1:30000-32500 GCF_024542735.1 Bombus huntii
TTCTAAGTCCCAACGTACCGGCTCGGAATTTTTCTATGTTCCAACGACCGGTCGTGTCGGTCCAAACGTTTTTATATCCGTCTGCCGACGATATAAACGCTTAATCCCGACGTATTTTATCGAGTTATAACGATTTCTTGAAAAATATTCGTACGTTATAACGCTTTTTAACGAATTAATCGAAAAAGAGTGTTCGGTCCGAAAATTTTCTAAGTACGAACGACCGGCCGCATAGGTCCGTTTTTAAAAATCGTTCTCGGACGGAAATAAACCATTAATCCCGACGTATTTCGTCGAGTTACGTCGATTTATGCAAAAAAATTCATACCTTGTAACGCTTTTTAACGAATAAACTCGAAAAAACTTTTTCGCCCTCGGAATTTTTCTAAGTCCCAACGTACCGGCTCGGAATTTTTCTATGTTCCAACGACCGGTCGTGTCGGTCCAAACGTTTTTATATCCGTCTGCCGACGATATAAACGCTTAATCCCGACGTATTTTATCGAGTTATAACGATTTCTTGAAAAATATTCGTACGTTATAACGCTTTTTAACGAATTAATCGAAAAAGAGTGTTCGGTCCGAAAATTTTCTAAGTACGAACGACCGGCCGCATAGGTCCGTTTTTAAAAATCGTTCTCGGACGGAAATAAACCATTAATCCCGACGTATTTCGTCGAGTTACGTCGATTTATGCAAAAAAATTCATACCTTGTAACGCTTTTTAACGAATAAACTCGAAAAAACTTTTTCGCCCTCGGAATTTTTCTAAGTCCCAACGTACCGGCTCGGAATTTTTCTATGTTCCAACGACCGGTCGTGTCGGTCCAAACGTTTTTATATCCGTCTGCCGACGATATAAACGCTTAATCCCGACGTATTTTATCGAGTTATAACGATTTCTTGAAAAATATTCGTACGTTATAACGCTTTTTAACGAATTAATCGAAAAAGAGTGTTCGGTCCGAAAATTTTCTAAGTACGAACGACCGGCCGCATAGGTCCGTTTTTAAAAATCGTTCTCGGACGGAAATAAACCATTAATCCCGACGTATTTCGTCGAGTTACGTCGATTTATGCAAAAAAATTCATACCTTGTAACGCTTTTTAACGAATAAACTCGAAAAAACTTTTTCGCCCTCGGAATTTTTCTAAGTCCCAACGTACCGGCTCGGAATTTTTCTATGTTCCAACGACCGGTCGTGTCGGTCCAAACGTTTTTATATCCGTCTGCCGACGATATAAACGCTTAATCCCGACGTATTTTATCGAGTTATAACGATTTCTTGAAAAATATTCGTACGTTATAACGCTTTTTAACGAATTAATCGAAAAAGAGTGTTCGGTCCGAAAATTTTCTAAGTACGAACGACCGGCCGCATAGGTCCGTTTTTAAAAATCGTTCTCGGACGGAAATAAACCATTAATCCCGACGTATTTCGTCGAGTTACGTCGATTTATGCAAAAAAATTCATACCTTGTAACGCTTTTTAACGAATAAACTCGAAAAAACTTTTTCGCCCTCGGAATTTTTCTAAGTCCCAACGTACCGGCTCGGAATTTTTCTATGTTCCAACGACCGGTCGTGTCGGTCCAAACGTTTTTATATCCGTCTGCCGACGATATAAACGCTTAATCCCGACGTATTTTATCGAGTTATAACGATTTCTTGAAAAATATTCGTACGTTATAACGCTTTTTAACGAATTAATCGAAAAAGAGTGTTCGGTCCGAAAATTTTCTAAGTACGAACGACCGGCCGCATAGGTCCGTTTTTAAAAATCGTTCTCGGACGGAAATAAACCATTAATCCCGACGTATTTCGTCGAGTTACGTCGATTTATGCAAAAAAATTCATACCTTGTAACGCTTTTTAACGAATAAACTCGAAAAAACTTTTTCGCCCTCGGAATTTTTCTAAGTCCCAACGTACCGGCTCGGAATTTTTCTATGTTCCAACGACCGGTCGTGTCGGTCCAAACGTTTTTATATCCGTCTGCCGACGATATAAACGCTTAATCCCGACGTATTTTATCGAGTTATAACGATTTCTTGAAAAATATTCGTACGTTATAACGCTTTTTAACGAATTAATCGAAAAAGAGTGTTCGGTCCGAAAATTTTCCAAGTACGAACGACCGGCCGCATAGGTCCGTTTTTAAAAATCGTTCTCGGACGGAAATAAACCATTAATCCCGACGTATTTCGTCGAGTTACGTCGATTTATGCAAAAAAATTCATACCTTGTAACGCTTTTTAACGAATAAACTCGAAAAAACTTTTTCGCCCTCGGAATTTTTCTAAGTCCCAACGTACCGGCTCGGAATTTTTCTATGTTCCAACGACCGGTCGTGTCGGTCCAAACGTTTTTATATCCGTCTGCCGACGATATAAACGCTTAATCCCGACGTATTTTATCGAGTTATAACGATTTCTTGAAAAATATTCGTACGTTATAACACTTTTTAACGAGTTATTTGGAGGGGATCTTTCGGCCTTT
>NW_026099474.1:0-38364 GCF_024542735.1 Bombus huntii
TGTTTCGAGAATATTTTTAAGCTTTAGAAATTCTTCAAGACAAACGGATTGAAGACACATGGCGAAACACTACAGGGAAGTGAAAGTTATGGTGGGTCCTTAGGTTTATTGAGGGTCGAAGTGACGTTACGCAGGCTGGTTGTTGTCCGGTGGTGCGAGCTGGCGCGGGCTGGCGTGCAGATGTTTTAGGCGGCGTAACACCAAGGAAGATCCTAGAAAATGAGAAGGGTGGATTAGAAGAACGAAGAAAACTCGAAGAAGATACAGAAGAAGAAACTACAGAGACAGAAGTCAATTCAAAAGGTATATTAAATAATAAGTGCGATTTACTTGATACCGAACTTATAATACTTATAAATTATACCTATCTATAATAAGTATTAACTTATTGTAAATAAACAGCCATGTCACTGCGCCACGCCAGAAAAATTACTGAAAATTCCCAACGCGAGAATTGATTGTAATTTCAACAAATAAATAAAAAAAAAAAAAAAAAAACTTGATACCGAAAGAGCTATTGAAATTAATGATACGGTTCAAGATATTAAATTTACTGAAGGTAGAAGCCGAACTCAAAATGATATGGAAGATGTAGTAGAAGATTCACAAGAATTATCTAATAAAAGTAAGTTATCAGAAATAAGGATTGCACTTAACAAAATTGAATATACAAAAACTATTTTACGGAATAAAAAGAATTCATTAGAAAGAGAAAGAGGAGTAAGGGAAAAGAAGAAAATGTACAGACAGAAATTATTTCAAAAAATATATCAGATGATAAATGTGATTTGCTTTAGAAAAAAAAAAAAAAAAAAAAAAATATTATCCACAAACTACATTAGGAATTTATCTATTTTAGTGAGGAGAAAGAGAAAGGATAGAGGAGTTGATCAATAGACTGTGGATTTTGAAGCGTTTATGAAAAACTTACAATTTTAATAAAATATTCAATGTAAAGTCTTTGTTATAATATTCAGATAGATAGATGAAAAAAAAACTGAATTTGCATAATTACTCATGGCTTATTGATCAATCATGCGACTCGTTCAGAGGTAACTCGAGTTGTAAAGGCGACAATTTATTAAAAATGGTATATCTGACGTACGATGCATTTGTTCGTGTAAAACTATTTAAATAAGTATAAAAATCACGCGAAAAAAAATCTACTGAAAATAATGTTGAACTAGTTAATAATAATAAATCATATAGTGAAACACAAACCTTAAATCAAGATTTTAAGTTCAAGAAAAAAAAAAAAAAAGAAAAAAAAAGAAGAAAGAAGTTGATAAAATGACAGCAACATGTAGCAGCAGGCGAGAGAAAATAGGCCAAATTTCTAAAAGAAGAAACGATGCTCAAGAACTCGGAATTTCTCGAGTGGATATGCTAAACAACGAATTTAATGAACAGTTGAAAGAACGTGAAACAGCAATAGAAGGCTTACATCAAATGTTAAAGCATCAATCGGAAATTCATAAAGTTACCTTAAATGAAGCAAGTTTGAAAATAGGAGAACTGCAGAGTGCAGTGTATCAATGTGCACTAAAAATGCAAGCAACGTGACGATTACTTTTAGAACACCACAAGCACCACGAAAACACAATCAAGACCAAACAAGATCAAGTTCAAAAGTGAAGTTACGTGAGCTTATTACTGCTAACGACCAAAAATTGAATTACGATCCCGAGCATCAACTCGCTGATCTTCAAGTAGAATGTTCCGACAAAGACAGGACGACACAAGAGTTCGAGAAACACATAGAGGACATGAAGGAGGAAGTGCAAAAATTAGAATTGCAACTCGACGAGTTACAAAAAAAAGAAAAACACACACGCACGTAAAAAGAGTTCAATCTTTTGGAATACAAATTGAAGAACTAACAATAAAATTAGAAGAAATAACACAGAAGAAATAAGTCACAAATATGAAATTGCCTGATGGCTGATGTTGATCGTTGACGTTTATAGCGAAAGAATTCCGTCAACGGCGCCATCTGGATCCTTGTTGAAAAATTAAACAAGCCGCAATAGCACCATTACGCTCATCACCCAGAGTAGCGTTTGTCGCTGAGTCGAGGAGCTGGAGGATTTCTTATACTCAAGGACATAAATTTTACCACTTCCGGTAACGTTCTTCAGGTGATCCAGGCATTCGAAATCACAACATTCTTTTCCAAGGCGAAATTTTCTGCATGGCTGTAGTAAAAAGAAATCGATCAATTGTACAGATCAATCGTCACTCGACTGCTCGAGAATTCAGGTCATCCAGAGAATAGAATAGAGACGTGGAAAAATGTAGTGCGATCATCACAGTGGGAGGAAATAGGGGGATAGGGACCAAATGAATGAACGAGATGTTAAGGACAACTGACGATAAGTTCTTCTTTTATCGAGAATTGCATGTTTGTGAATGGTTTGTGGGTGGTTAGGTGGAGAGAATTGAAGAGTTTGGAGGTGACTGGAAGAGTGTTTTGGGCAAGGTAGATTGCAGAATGGTTGCGGTAGCATTGTGTTAATTATGGGTTTGTACATGTAATCTTTGTATGTATCACTACATACAACCTAACGTATATTTTTAATAATACATCAGAGTTTTAGTTATTTCATAGCTATGAATTTTATACTCTATAATCTTGACGTTTTATTTCACAGAAGCGTTTGAATATCCATAAAAATTAAATGAACCAATGTATTCATTATCTTATAGAGAAGATATATTATTTTTAATTATGTTCCAATTATTTATCATGATCCTGATTTCCTTATTCTGAAAATTTGAAAGGAAGTTTTGTAGTTTGATACTTTCAGCGACAAAGGGTCAATATTGCTTTAGTATATTTCGTCACATATACATGTATATCTATATATCCACCGAAAATGCGCTCTTGTAGACAAACGCTCGATTCGCGTCATAGCTTTTAAAGCTCGTCGCATCTCAATCCGTTGGAAAAAGTTTTTCCTGTAGCATATTTTATTTTTACGAACCAACAAGGTCTTTGTTTATTTCCTTCTTTTTTTTGCTCCAATTCCCCCATTGTTTTTTCAAGGATAGTATTTCAGAGCCATTAGTCAAGTTCATTGTAACAATAAACGTACGTTTCGGAAACATTTTGTGCTGTGAAACAGAATACACTAAAGTTTGAAGGTCACATCGATTTTCGAAAGTTTATAAATGGAGGTGTATGACAGTATCACCAGCTGTTGCTGTCCCCAAGCGCCAAAATACGTTCTGACTACTATTTTATGTATCTCACAGAAGTATGTCTTCATTCATCATCTCCCATGCCATCCACCAACGTGTTCTTAACATGTTATCTCCTAGTAAAATATTGATGTTGAGTCAGATATCCAACTGAATAATCTTTTCGGTGTCTACTATAAGACATTTAAAACCAAGGCTCGTACACACGTGTGCTTATACGTCAGATGTAATACTTAACACGAAACCTGCTTATATTAATATTAAATTTATGCATAGTAGGATGTTCGACCTTTGTAAAAATGAAATTATAATACATTTCATACAGTTTCACCGTGGAAAAGTGAATCTTTCTAGCATGTCCACGCAAATGCAGGGGAGGGGAGGACTGTGCATGCACCAAACAACTTTACGTTCGTAATTTTTCACACAAATGTACAACTGTAGGGAAAAAATTATCTCTGATTTTTCGGATGTTAGGAATCGACAATATCGCATAACGGAATGCCGTGTTCTACGTATTCTATTTTTGTTACGAAAGTGGTACAAACGAAGTCCACGTAAGAATAGTACAACAAAATCGGTTGAGGTTAGGTTATCGTGCAGATATCGCGGCTTTTGCATTGGAAATCACGCAACTGCCAGTCTCGTCGTTCCTTGTAAACGAAAGAAAGGTATTGTAATCGGTCGGAATTAACATAAAACTCGTCGCATGCGACCATATGGCCTGAATGTTGAATAAACGAGAGTAGAGCGCGAGCTATGTGATTCTAACCGTTTAGGCGGAAACTAATGATTGTAACCAGAGCCGAGATATATGCCAATATTACTTTGCTCGACAAAGCGTATAAGATGAGGAGAGAATCGCGATAAGGTAGAACAAGAGACAGATATTCTCTACGTAAAGCAAGTCTGTCAACTAGATTGAAATCCTACAGCTATAACTACAGTGAATCCATATTCTGGCGAATTGTCTTTTCACAAATGAAGCTTCTGAAGAACGGAATTGATACAATAACTACTGTTCATTCATAACTACTGTTGTAAGAATCTATATATTTGTCTATCTATATCTATATATATATCGATCTATATATATTTGTCAGAATGTCATTTTATCAAAAAACCCATCCTCTGTAATCATAGTTTAACGAAGCATAATTAATAGAAGAGGTAGAGCGTTAAGTGGAGATGATTTAATCACAGTTAAGTAGATAAATCTCTATATTAGTCTCTTTAATTAAAATGTCCTACGTTTTATTTGCGTCATTTTTTTTCTTCATCCAATTTAAAATGTTTAAATAACAATAGCCTATACAATATAATTTTATGTAAAAAAATTGATTATACCATGTTTATTACAGATATTTAACATTTTTGTGTACATACAAAATTTAGATTATACCTCGCTTGAGAACAAAAATTCTATTTGTTTTCCTAACATGTACTAATAATTATTGATCAAACTAGAAAAAGCTGGAGGAGATTACTTAGGAAGATTACTTCGCATCTTATATTCCTGGCAAGAGAAAATGAAAAATTCGTTTCTTCTCTTTGCTTCCCTGTTCCTTCTTTCCTCCTTTTTCCCTTTTTACATCGCGTTGTTTTACATCGCAATTTACATTTATTTGTAAAGTTTGAATCTTCTCGATATTGAAGATGTTGAAGCTGCAAGTATGTATTTCATTTTAATCCATTCGAGACCGAGATTTAATTGTAAGACGATACCTAGGTGTCGGTACGATCTGAATGTTTAGTTAGAATGATTCTGTGTTTTACTCTCTCCAGGGTATTCTTTTCATACTTTGATTTTAAATCGATGACAATCTTAAATAGTATGCCTCATATTTTTAAAATATAAAATTATATACTATGTTATTCTATAATGTATTATGTACAGTTAAATATATATATATAATAATTCTATATTGAAAAAAATATGAAATTAACATGATATATACATTACTACGTAAGTTATATATAAAATATGTATATTATACCCTTGCCTACTGACTGATATGAATTTCTTTCGGTCTCGAATGCGTTAAAAGAGAGCGCAAAGAAGGCGAAATTACTTAGTAATTAGTAAATCGACCTGAGAGGCAGACAGATACAAGAAAGAAGGAATATTATATTAGCGGCATTATCATGTTTTTGCTCTCTTTAAGTCTTTCATCGAGACAGACAATCTACAGGTATTAATCGACCAATTTCTCCAAGCTGATAACTTCGAATTGATGTTTCTATATAAGAAGTGTTATGTGTTAATCTGTCTAAATGTTTAAAAGGTGTTATAAATTAAATGTTGTTAAACGATACGTAATTGCCTTTTGATCGTAAATTTTACTATCAAGGGGTCTTTTATGTATGCGTAATCATTGTGAATTATAACAATTTATGTGATCGATATTAAAGGTGTTTAAAAGCATGTAGTTTTTTTCTATATTACTATTCTCCTATATTATTATCCTATATTATTATAGCATTCCTATATTATTATAATATCCAATTACATGTTGATACACAAGATATACAGATTATTATTTATAACGTTTTGGTTTTCTTAATTGAGTCATTCATTTAGTACAAATGATAAGAAATTAGTAATAATTCACAAAAAAAGGATATCGTAGTAGAAATATTATAAAAAAACATTTTCTGTTTTAGTGTAGAGTTACTCCTTCTTACAGACAGTGTCGTACAAATCTGTACGTCTCTGAGAAAATGTAGGTATCTGAGCCCTTACTTCCTCAACAACTTTTAGATCTGATAGAAAAAAGAAACATACGAAGTAATAAGTAATGCTTACTAATAAATTCAACAAATACAGAGGAAGATGGTTAAATCGATAAATTAACGAGACTAAAAATTAATTACATCATGGATCTCTCGCTTTTAATTTTAAGCTGTAAATTACCGATATCGGTGACTGCCATATTCTCTTGAGTTTCCAAATCGTAAAGAATCTTTCCCCAGGGATTGGTCAACTGTGTATGTCCCCATGCGACGTAACTTGCTTAAGGAACACGAGCCGGTGATATGCAGGCAACGTATAATTGATTATCATTCGCTCTGAAACGCTGAAGTAATGACCAGTGCAGTGGTCCAGTGGTCATATTGAATGCCGCTGGATATATCAGCATTTGGCAACCTAACCCAGAGAAGCAGGAAATATGAAGCCACCGAATACCAATTAACTTCGTAGTTGCACGGTTCACATTCCATCATTTCTGAATATGCGAGGACAGTCCTCTTATTGTGCTTTTAATTCTTTTATTTGTTTCATTTTCAGCAAATATACTGGTTTTTTAAATTAAGCTTCTTTTTATACAGAGTTACAGATTATATTAATTTTATATAGAATATATTTAAGAAAGATATTTAATTTTTTGCTAGTTAAGTATTGATCGATTAAGTTACTGTACCTTTGTTCCGATAAATGCGTGCCATTTCCTCGAATCTAATATCATAGCAAATGCCAATACCTATTTTGCAGCCCTTCACATCGAACGTCGTTAGGGAGTTACCAGGACTGAGTGAATCACTCTCTCGAAAAGTAATCTTATTAGGAATGTCGATGTCGAATAGATGTACCTAATAACATAAAAATGTAGTCGCTAATTCTATTGCTGCAACTTTTGTAATTTAATATCAAAGTTACCAACTCCTAAACTTTAATTATTTTTTATTTAATAACTGACAGCGTTTTTATCACTTTCTTTTATTAAAAAATCCTATCATTTAATAATGTTTAAAAAGGAGAAAAAATAAGTATAATAATATTTTAAGTATGTGAAAAATTTATACAACACAAACACATTACAACAAAAATGGGCGTTTCCCGTATCATAACGTATTTTATAAACCGTAAATTATAGAATTGGTTATAGTATACGTATGTACATATGTATATTCCTAAATTATTCCTAGATAGAGTCACTTTCTTCGCCCCAATATTTTCAAATTCAAAGCCATAAAGGAATATATTACTTACCTTTCGGTGTTTTGCTATCAAAGTTCCATCGGGACCCCAAATAGTACAGGTATTGTACAATTTAGCGCCCTCTATTTCAGGCATCGTACCACCAACTACATAGATGTTGTTTTCTTTAGCTGCGTTCGATGAAGCAACGCTCGTTTCACCATCAGGAATACTCTCGGCGTATTTTGGAAAGTACTCTGCATTGCAATATTTCAATTAATGAAGAATAACTGTCTTTTGTTCCAACCATAAATTAAATTGAAATGTTTGTCAGTTTTTTATTTTTTAAATTATTAAAATAACTAAGTTTTATATTTCGACTTAATTAAATATGCAATTACTTAGCTAATAGTATATATAATAAATTGTTTCTACAGGTTCAAAATGAAAAATGAATATTTAGAAATATTTAATTACGACAATGCTATTTGTGTTAGCATCAGTGGCTTGTTACTCAACGACTTTGCTAGTACTTTTTCAAACATAAAGTTAGTTTTCAATTAACACTTATACTAGAGGCGGAATTATAAATGCAAAATAATTGATAATACTAATTTATAAGTACCTAATTATTAGTATCTTAAAAAATATATTTATACAAAAATCACGATAATCATGAAAATGGGGAAATCCTATATTCTCGAATCAATTCACAATTTATTTTGCATATTAATTAGATTCCGCGCTCATCAGTACGTACTCACTGGCGACATCGAGAAAATTCCTGTATCGGCAATTCCTCGTACGACCAGAGGATCGGAAATATCAAAGGATATTATGGCGCAGCGCGAGTGGAGAAACAGAAACATATGAGCTTAACACCGTAATACTCTTATCATAGAAATAGAAGCAGTCCTCAATTCCCGCCCTCTAACTTCTATCTCCACCGATCCAAATGATCTCCTAGCCCTCACTCCCGGACATTTCCTCATTGGCGATTCATTAATGTGCTTACGTGATCGAGATTTCAAGGACATTCCATCGAACCGACTCTCCAAATGGCAGCATATCCAACAGCTTAAACAACATTTTTGGAACCGCTGGCATAAGGAGTATTTGAACGAGCTAACCAACCGCAATAAATGGAGCAAGGGTGGACACAGCATCCAAAAGGGCACAATCGTCATCCTCAGAGAGGACAACGTTCCCTCCATGCATTGGCCTCTGGGCCGAGTTATCAAGATTCATCCAGGCGCCGATGGTGTCATCCGGACAGCTACAGTTCAGACGGCAAAGAGCATTTTGGATCGGGGCGTCAAAAGGCTTGTCCCACTGCCAATTCAACCCGATCTCGAGAAACCCGAACAACTAGCCACCGAGACGAAATAAGATGGGAACTTCAACCACACCTCCCTAGTTTGATCGGTACCCTCTCAACGGGGGGAGAATGTTACGCCATGCGGCTTACCATAGGTCATATTCTTAACTATCGATCGCGGCACTATAATGTCGCAGACGGATCGTCGTGTCTGCCCGGCAAACAAACATTGTAGTGGCAAGCGCATGGTTCATTAAGCAGGGCGACTTCCAGAAACGTCGACTCGTGGCCCGTATTTTACCTCGCGTAAAAGAATGTGGCGTGATCCGAACGTAGTGGGGGTCGCCTTCCAGAAAAAACGAAAAAAATCGAAAGGCGTTCAGAACTTTTCGAGATGTCGAACCGTCAACACATGTGGTATGTCGCGCATTACTTATCAACCAAAACGCAGTTACATTTTTTTTGTTCCATTTATATCTTTCTAGTTAATAAGTTGTTGAAATAAACATTAATTTATTTGTGTTAATTCTGTGGAATTTCGTTGAACTACCCTTATTATCATAATCGAAATAAGGGGATCGATCAGTTCGTGGCGTCGATTATTTAATCGTAACGGGAACTTACAACTCTCGTTGACGTGCTATCTCGCGATCGCGTCTCTCCGCGAACGGTCGAAACAAAATGATTCACACTAAAAACTGTCCTGAATTCCTAAGAATTTATTTACCGCAAAACTGACAAAGTGTTTATTTAAAACATGAGGTTGAAGGTAGTCCTTTTCTTTCATTTCATTCATTTTCATTTTCTTTCTTAAGTATGGCTAACACAATATCTAATCAATTAAAATTTTATATTTTCACGTGAAAAGTTTCTTTAGATAATTATTATCAACATGATGACTAACTCTTACGGATTAATACGTGTCTGTAGGGCAATCCGGTGGACTTGATCGGCCTTTTACTTCGAAAGTTGAGTAATCGGTGTCGCTTTCTTACGCATCTTTGAACTGTATAAATGTTTTAAAATTGTTTGATCCAGAATGTACCACACCGGACAATCAAGAAGGCAGGTGCCTTGACTACAGAAAATGTAAACCTCTGCAAGAAATATGGCAGATACAGTACCGTACAGCCACCGATTTTTATAGACGATCAGTGTGCAGATACCAGGGCAATGTTACGATCGTTTGCTGTCCGAACGATCCAAACAAAGAGAAGAGAGAAATTTTAATAAAAACTGTGTATAAGTATAAGGCTTTGCGACCACCATACTGTGGTTTTAGCAACGTCTCTCATACCAGGGTGGTCGATGGTAAACCAGCTGAACTTGGTACGTTTTATGTCTTTCTTTCCGATTAATAATAAGCCATTTACTGCAAAGAATGAACTTTAAAGGCATTAAACAGCACATCAATGTACATTTCAATTAGACTAAATAATAATGCTATGATTTTATCGGTAGTAACTTTACTTATTAACTTGAATTATTTCTTTCTTTTACTTCATGTTAGGAAGAGTATCTTTTTGCTTGAAATAAAAAATTGATATAGGAGTAATAATATGGATAGAGATCAAAAACTGTTAGGGCAGAAATTACACGTTTGAACTTTATAGTTCAGTATAGTTCAAATAGAAATTATATAGAATTATTTAATAATTTGTATTCCACTGGAATAAAAATTTAATTTCTGTCTTTATCAAATCTCTATTTCAGAGTATTTGTACGTATGTACTTATCGTCTGCTGTATGATCGAATATCGAATAGGTAATAATCGTTGTTACCCGTTATGTGAGAAAAAATTATGTATATTCACAACTATGACTATTGCATTTTAGGCGCTTGGCCATGGATCGTTGCATTAGGTTTTCGTAATCCCCGAAACCCAGACAAACCACTATGGAAATGCGGAGGTTCCCTGATATCGGCTAGGCATGTTTTGACCGCAGCACATTGTGCACATATGGATGGAATAGAAAACATACACAATCATAATATTGTCATTCTTAGATTGGTGGAGGAGGTGCCATTTTCGAGTAAGTCCTCAAATATATATATATATATATATGCTATTGAGTATTACTGAAGTATCATATCCTGAAATTTCTTACTGTACACATATATTGTGTCATAAAGCGTGTATAATTCTTTCTCATACTTTTGGTCATTCGTTTCCTGCATTTTCATTTATTTTTTTATTTTTCAGGGTACGTATATCCCATTTGTACGAAAGAGCCCCTACGAAAGAGCAACTTCGTCGGCTATAACCCCCTTGTTGCTGGATCGGGAGCATTAAGATATAGTAAGTGATATCAATTTTATAATAAAATTAAATAGTTCCAGTCTTAAATATCTTTCTTATTTTCTTCGTAGGACGACCACGACGTAATGCATTAATGGAAGTACAAATGCCAGTGATTAAGAACGCCGAATGCAAAATAGCTTATTCCAAATTTCCTAATGCACCTGATATCACTGATGGTATAATATGCGCCGAACATGCTCAGGGTGGAGAGGATTCTTGTACGGTAATTAAGTTACTGAGTTACTACAAACTATACGGTATCTGAAGACACGTCGATTCGAATTAACATCAAATCGACGTCTTAAACATTAAAAATAATAGATAAACACAATTTAATAGTTTTGCCCACTTCTCACACCTCGTTATGGTATTTAATCTAATTTCCTTCTAATCTTAGTTTTGCTCAAAATACATATAACATGTACGTTATAAATTGGAGTATTTCAATACACAAATCAATAGAAGATTATTACTGTATATAAGTATAATTTCAATACAATTCGATCGATATATTTCAGTATCTTTGATTAAAAATTTAACGATCCTTTCAGGCTGACCGCGGCGGACCACTGCTGATACAACATGAATTAACCTCGTATTTAATAGGTATTGTGTCTTATGCTTATAAGTGCGGCACAGCTGGGTATCCCAGCGTTTATACTAGGGTCACATCGTACCTTGACTTCATTCTCCAAGCGATGCAATAATATGATATTACTGTTCCATAAATATCATTGTGTAAAAAACGTAAAGTTGGATTTTCTTATTGTGGAGATAAGAAACAGCTCAAATTTACATTGTTTTGTACGTTACAAATTATAGGCTTAAAATGTACGAAATGTAACTTTGAAACGACACTAATTTTTTACGCACGATAAACCTCCACGACTTAGGTATGTAAAGATGATAAACGTATATTAATTCTATAAATTTGGTAATAATAAACCAACTTTCTGAGAAGTTCTGTAAATTTCGTTTCTGTTGTATCAAGAGAATAATGGAATATTCCACTTAGATCGTATACTTCTTGTACGTACGTACAAAATTTTCCGGCTAATCTAAAACACTTCATAAGATAGAGAGCTTCTGGAAATTCGGACACAGAGAGTGCATAAAATACAAGATAAGTCTCGTGTCTTTCAAAATTATTTTTTATTCGCTAAAAACGTCCTGTGTACTCATGCAATCACATGCAACCTCGAAACTTCACTTATTTTTTATCACTTTCCAATTCAATACACAGTTTCAGCATTTTTGACTATATGTAAGAGAAATTTCCATTCAGCCAAAGGTGTACTTACAGATTATAGATTCCTATACGACTCTCAGTAAAAATTTATCCGCACTCCAGATAGTTAAAACTTCTGTCGACCGTATTGATCCATCTGCACTCTTCGTATGACGTCAATATCTGTTCAGTGCTGCTGCGCAGGTTTCTTTGTGTTACGTCAATTCGTTTGTGACCGTTGCGCGAGTAATGGCGCTTTGCAATGGTGATTTGCAGGAAAACAGTGCAGGATGCTGTGATTCGTTTCTTGTGGTCGGAGGTTATGTTTGATGCCTATATTTATCAAAGATTTAATGCACATTATGGAGAAAGTGTTTTGTCACGAAGTGTGTTTGAATGGGCACAAAAGTTCAAAGAAGATCGCACAAGTGTTATGAAAAAACAGCTGGACGCCCGTCCACATCCACGATGACAACGTTGAACGTGCTCATGAACTTATGCTCTATGGAATAGACGAGTGACACTGGATAATGTGGCAAATCATTTGCAAATCAGCCACGGCTCTGCTTATGCAATAGTGCACGACAGATTTGGATTTTAAAAAGTTTGTGCGAGATGGATGCCGAAAAAGCTGATGAAAAGGTGAAGACGACGATGCATTCGTGGTTCGCAGCTCAGCCCAAAACATTTTTTAATGAGAAAATACAAAGGTCCTTCGGCAAATGGACAAAGTGTATACAGAAATCGAGTGATTATGTCAAAAAATGATGTATGTCTTTTTTGACAATTGCTTAAAATAAATTCTACACCGACAGAGCGGGTAACTTTTTACTCACCCTCGTAAGACACTTAAATTTCCAATCTATTATGATGAATAAAAGAGCTTATACTATTAAATCTAATTGTATTTTGTTGCATGAGAGTACACGTGTATGTGATGTACATTACCTTTATATCCCCTTGAACGCTTCAATATTGCGCATATATACTATATTTTGTACAGCTTCTATAAAATTTCGTATGTTTGTTTAGGCTGTTAATCTAGAGGCTGGAGTACAAAGAAGTGGCACAATGATGTGGGCTGATGACATTTATAATTATCAAGGAATCACCCCTACATTCGCTCAGGTATATATCGTTGACTATAACGTATTTAACATATATGATTGTTAGAATATTAATAATTAATTTTTAATTCTATCAGAATTTTAATGAAACTGTCCCTTGGGAAGGAAGAACTGATACCTTGATATCACGGTTTGTACATCCTATATATACGACAAATTTTAGAACATTATATAACGAAGAACCAGATCGTCGTGGCCATGTGATGTGAATAAAAGGACTTGAATTTGATGATATTTTTATAATGTTAGATAACATAACTAAGTATCTTCACAGTAAGATAGGATGACATGGTTTACATGATCTTAATGTTGTTCACTCGAGTGATGATATTATAAGGAAAAGCGTAATATCACAGGTAGGATGATTCATAATTTAGAACTACTAACTCATGTATGTATTAAAAATTAAAGAAATATATTAAATTTTATAGGATATTTATGTTTAGTAACCAGTAATTCAGAGATTGGTATTCATGGTTACTATAACGAGGCTGTAGAAACGCACCCTTTCTTCTTTGCAAATGGTCCTGTATTTATGTCTAAGCCGAAACTGGAACCTCTGAATAATTTAGATTTATTCTTGTTATTTTCTAAAATACTTATCTACAGTATACCATAAGGAATGATACCGTATCGCACCTAATCAAGTGCCTTAAGAAACATCAACAGGATATCACAGTAAGTAATCCCTTATCGACAGATATGTAAGTAAAAGTTATGTGTCATTGTTATACACAATTATGTGTTAGTGTTATACACAGTTATTTATCATTTTCTATTAATTCAGTTGTAGCCACTACAATATCTATGACACTGGTAGTAATTATAAGAACAATAATGATGTTCTATAAGAGGAAATGATGATTAGGAACAAAAACTTACAGGTAAGTCAAAGTATATGTTATTTGCCATTTGAAAAGAAAGTTACTAACTTGGAATTTTTTGATAAATAATAATTGTGCAAAATATATTGGATTTCAAATTTGTCAAAAATTGATATTTAAGAAGCATTGTAATAATATAACATTAATATTTTGATTTTTCAGAAGATATCATGCGGTGGATGGATAATATGCAAAAAATATTAAGCAGTATATGAATTTTCATATTGCGTAGAGATAACAAAATGAATTTTAAAAAATGTCGACACGGTAATAAGAAATAGCATCGTGACAAAGAATATATAAAGACAGTTTCATTTTTTATAAATAAAAATTTGTTGTTCCAGATTTTGAAATACAGTGAAACGTTTAATTAGTATCTTAATATCTTTAAATAATTATTATTTTAGAATCAATTGTAATTGTATCATACGTACTTTTGAATTCGTGCAAGAACATATGTAATTTTGAAGTAGTTATTATTAGGAAACTGTTAGACGCGAACAGTATGCGAAAAGTTAGTATGCAGTGTAATAATTATCAATCAAAACACAAGAATTAAATTCTTGAGGAAAAAATTTCCGGAATTTCTTATTTACATGATTATAGAGAAATCCATAATAAAAAGGAGCTGCTTTCTAATACTTCGCTTCCTTGTAATGCCTACGTTAACAATAACGAGGTTCGACTTTTTGTTTTTAGAGGGATACTGGAAAATTTGAAAGTACAGTACCATTGGGAAGAAAATCACGATATTGAAAACGATATTTGCAAGTAAATTTCCAAAAAATCTGTTTTCAAATTTTCGCTTTCTATTTCACATTAAAAGAAAGGGAGGGCTGCCTTCTTTTTCTGCAAGACAAAACAAACATTCTGAATCTCGTATCAATGAATGATGTCAATAAGTTATTTTTCTTTTCAGATTGAACAATATTCCAGATTTATTCATAATTTCATACTACGCGAAGAATAGACTTTCATAGGTATATAAAGGAAATATTAAGTATAGGAAAACTCTTTTTCGTTGTAGGTGACATATGCTTCACGGTTGAACACATGTATTTTTGAACACATATAAATGAAAAAGTACTCTTATGGAGAAAAAGAATTGATACCTTCGATTGACATTAGATAATGTATATAAACTTATGAACAATCACTATCACTATCAGTTTGTATTTTAGGTGCACACGCAGATTTGTTGGAGTTCTTATAAAATGTACTTCCTGTACGAACGTTTTATTCTTCCAAATTTTACGATACTATGTCTCATATGATAACTATATGGATTAAACGTAATATAAATGATCCGAAAATAGACTCGAACGACATTAATTGTCTTTCTATTTATACCAATATCGAAAATACAAGTAAAGCTGGAGCAATAGTATGCAAGAATGGACTATTTATTATTTTAAACCAAATCATAGCATATTCAGAATGCACAGTATTATCATGAAATGTAAATGAATCAGTTGTAAACGAACGATTTTACTGTAAAATCGTTGCCGCCTTTTTTTCATCTGAAATATAGCAGCAATGAGTACATTCTTTTAATATATAATAAAACGAGATATCTTTATAAAGTTACATATGTCATCACTGGTAACTGTTATCTCGTATGACACCAAATATACCGTTAGTATGGAATGATATTTTTATGAAGATATACTTTAATGATAGATTTTATGAATGAAACGTTATATAAGAAAAATTATCTCTTGTTATTCTATGAAGTGTAGTAGCTAATGAAGATTAATTTTACGAAGTATTAGAGCAAAAGAGAATTAAAAAATTAAAAAGATCTAAATAAGATTGTTCGTGTGGCTTAATTATCTCAATTCTGGTACACCACTTGTTACATTCTAACTAATTAGCGCTAAACAATAACTTGCAAATATTAAAGATATTAACACCTAAAGGTTTTCAGGAAATTTTATAATATTTGATTATTGTATATCTAGTCATTGATTGATAAAATTTCTTGTATAAGCATAGATCGAGGTTGACGTCATACGCAGATTGCATATCATTGACAGGTATCGTTTTAATTTATTTTATGGCTAGAATCGTTTGAATATTATACGAATAATTATTTCCATTCGAACGATTAATAAATCACGTACCTATAAAAGATATATTACGAAAAAGAGGTGACGAAACAAAAAAATATTGGAAATTCCGTTGTCATTAGATCAATTACTTTTGCAATGATTTTTATTTCCATGTAATTACATATGAAATGGCTAATTCATTAACATCTCCTCGAATC
This sequence comes from Bombus huntii, assembly GCF_024542735.1. NCBI lineage: Eukaryota > Metazoa > Arthropoda > Insecta > Hymenoptera > Apidae > Bombus > Bombus huntii. The sequence goes on from NW_026099474.1 coordinate 16,250, forward strand.
GAATATAATTCGTTACACTTCACAACGATTCAAATAATGGACGGGAAATATATAATAACTTTCCTGTCCTTGCGTTAAAATAGTACTGTACAAATCAGATGATACAACCTAACCCCAACCTAACCCCAAAAAACCCAATTACATCCACATTGCATGACAGCACACTTGCAATGGATTTTTGTGATTTCAATGTCACAGACAATGACACAACTAATCAGAACACGTTCGAGGCTATAGACATTGAAATTACCGCGTGTTTAATACGTTTAAAGCATAAATCTAAATTTCACGCGATTATTTCTTTGTACATTGTGAAACTCTTAAATTATCTTAATCGAATAAATAATCCTAATGTAATAAAACATCTTGAAATAGACCTAGATATCTGAAACAGAAACTCGAAGGATAAGAAATCCTAAAAGGTACTAATCCTAAAATAACAAACTCCTAAATAATAAACAAGTGATAAAACCTGTTATAAATAATAAACCTTACCTGGAATAATCAAATCCTAACTAATCGAAAATAAAATAAGGCAAGCAATTCTTAATCTTTCAAGTAATTTTTCCGAAAACACAGAAAGATAGAGAAATTAAAAAGACGCAGCACAAATTGCAGCACAATGAAAGTTTCGGAGCGATGAATACGATCGTATTAAACTAAATAATTTTCAAAAGTGAAATTACACTGAAACGTATATCGATGATATTTGTCATTTCTACGATCTGTTTCGCTTGATCGTGCTTCTTTTCTGATGTAAATTCAATTTATAATACGAACTAAGTTTCCTTTATTATTATTAGTCCTGCGTCTTTTTAATTCGTCACTTCTTTTATTTCAGAACAATGACGGGCTCCAAGATGCTGTTCGGATGTTTGGCGTTAATTGCTTTTCTGCATCCATTAGTTCACGTTTGTACTTCGAGTAGTACAGCTCAAGGTTTGTACTTCGAGTTGTCTTTTTCCATGCACTTCAAATTCCAATACGATCTGGTCACGTGGCCTTCGTACAATTTCGAAATTTTACCTGTTTGGTAATCGTCAATGAAAAAAGAAGTTATGCGTGACCTCAACACATTGAAACAATTTTTATGATTTTTTATTTGCCGGTTGGTCAGCAAGTTAATGGAAAAATTTCACTTAACTATTCGCGTTAATCTCTTCGGTTTAACTTTTGGGAAATGCTTCGTTAGCTTCGGGAATATTCCAACGATTCGTTTTACGTACAAAATAAGCATGATAAATATTACATCACGGTAATGTAATATCGGAATATATTAAAGGTGTAATTTTGTTCGATTAATTATAATTTATTAATAATGGATTGAAAATACAGATATTAGTTAGACAGAGAAACGATGTTTGATTAACAGGAAAACTAAATGCAACGCTCGTATTTACAACAAATAACTTGACAACTATTTGGTAACTCTCTCTCTCTCTCTCTCTCTCTCTCTCTCTCTCTCTCTCTCTCTCTCTCTCTCTCTCACTAGCAACTCTAACACTCGACAACACTCGCAACTCAATTCTAACGACTCTATGCTTCGACGTCTCGATCAACTCTGATTCTCGCAACACGCACACTTTTCGATTCGCTTTGGATAGCGAAACCGTCCTTCTTCTAACGTTGTCTATTGTTTCCCTCATACCTATGTAAGAACTACCAACTACGTGCCTTTAGTCACGTAGGCACTCTTAAATGTAAACGAACCACAGAAACACGACGTACACGGTTTTTCTATTTTCAGCCGATCTCCAATCAAAGCTATTCTACGATATTACAATCGGCCTTTCCTGACAATCACATCTGCCCTCAGATGTGCTCATCAGCGCCGCTCGCACTTACATCACTATCGTCAGCATTCCACCATTTCATGTGATCGGCTGCCGTGGAAGTTGTACGTGGCCCTTCGTGCTCCCCCTCTCGCTGCACTATGCATCGGTCATTTCGCAGGACTTTTATCACCCGATACGGTCCAAGAAACTTCGGATGCAGCTTTAGCCCGGGACCCCTCTGCATCCTCTCGATTGCCACTAGATCTCCCGTCCTGTATGCTGTCGCCTTCTTGCGTCTCCTGTTATACGCCCGCTTGTTTCGGATTTGGATCTCCTCAATCCGTCTCTTTGCGTCCGCACGCAGCTGATCTCGTTCCTCTTGGAACACCGCGGCCTGTTCGTCCTCGATGCTACTGCTCCTCTTTCGCTCTTCCTCTATCTTCCTCTCCGTTGTTTGTTTACCCATTTCACTCTTGTCAGGGGCTTTGATCGTCGTGGCAGCATCGTGACATTTTCGTAGGCTCGGTTCGTACATGGAAGACGTTAACAACTTACCATCTACCGAGACTATGATCTCTTCTTTTTCGAAGGTCTTCACGTTCATCGTGTCCTCGACAATCCCATCGTCGTCCTCGTCATCCACATCCTCTGTATATCGATATTATTGTAGGGATTCCGCACGTGCGACTTCCCTTGTCTTTTCGTTCGCCTTGCATTCACTCTCTTCGAGTCTATCCGAAAACTTGAAACAACCCTCGCACCCGCAACGCTATCCTTCTCAGTAAATTCGCAAATATCATCAACAACATCCTTAGCCAGATTCTTCCTCCTCGTGATGTTCGCTAAGTCCTCCTGCTGGCCGCAAGAATCCGACGAGGACACCATCTCTTGGTCCACTTTACCAATCACCACGTGTCTTGCCACTATTCTCCGTTCCTCCGACACTTGCTGCACAGCTGCCCGATACTTCTTCAAAACTTCTGCTAACTCTTCTTTATTTTCTTCCAATTGCGACAGTAGCTCAGTTCGTTCGCGACTAGCTACATTAACACGATCTTCTGCTTCGGAACGTTGCCGCAGTACTTCCTGCAACGAAGCCTGCGTCTCATTCGGTTCTTGCTCCAGTGCCTGTTTCGCTTTAACTGCAACTGCTCTAGCGCATTCTGCATCTTCTAACTGGTTCTTCAGCTGTCGTAAAGCTGCTTTACCCGTCGAGTCACCTTTCGATCTCTCCAGCATCGTTTGAGCGTCTCTTAGCAATGCTTTGGTTCTCTTCAAATCTCTTTTTAGCCTATGTTGCATGTCCTTAACGTGTGACAAATCTATCTCACTCGCCTGTGTCTCTACATCTATCTTGAGGACTTCCGGACACTCATCGGGATTTTCGTCCTTTATTCTACTAATAAAAGATTCTCCCCCTTTTATACTTATTTCAACAGTGTCCAAAAAGTCTGCGCCAATAATAAGCGAATGTTGCATCACTGTGTCTGGAACTACGTGTATGGTTATACAGTACGACTCATTGTCTATAATAATGTTCGTGGAAAATTTCCCGAGCGTAAAATTCCTTCCGGAACCGACACCGCCAAATCCAACGATTTCCCGACTTAATCTGGGCGCTCCGATTTTCACATGCTGATCTGCTCGCATTAGAGTCAGCTCACTACCGGTGTCTATCAACGCGCTCAATTTGAAATTTTCCATCTTAACATCCTTACCACGCCTTGTTTGTAACGACCGAAACACGCTGTAAACTTTTTTTGAGGGCTCACCCAAATTGTCGCAACTTGATGCGATGTGTCCGTACTCCCTACATTTGAAGCAATTGTAGCATCGCGTCTTCCTCGCATCTCCAGATCGACCGGGTTCCTTGTTCCTCTCGGTTTCGGACAGCTTCGCCACCGGCTTTACCCTGTTACTCTTCGGCTCCTCAAATTTCGTCCTCATCTCCATATCTCTTTTTATCGCTTCGTAGCGCCTGAAACGCTCTTTTAATTGCTCGATATTCCTGGCTCCGTATAGCACAGTCTTGTTCGCGACCTCGTCGGGAATGCCTTGAATAATGTAGTCTATCAAGGATTGCGTATCAACCCTTCCTTGTTTTGCAATCCCGCACATGTGATACATATATTGTTGCAGACTCTCATCTGCTTTCTTCTTTCTATGGGATAACTCGCCATGTATCTGTTGGTCGCTTACTACATTTTCAAACTCATTCCTCAACGCCTTTTTTAGCTTTGCCCAGGACTTCGCGCATCGTTTTTGTCGTACGAAGGCCTGAGCGGAGCCTGCGAGTAATTTCTTAGCATAGGCCACCATGTGGGCGTCTGACCAACCCCACACTTCTGCCATTTCCTCGAAGTCTTCCACCCACTGATTTACCCTCAGCAGATCATCCCCGCTGAATTTCTCTAATGAGTCTTCCACGTCTTTAAGACTCAACATCGAACCGACGCATACCTTCTGCTGCTACTCATCGCGGTCCTGATACACCGCTCGCGTGCCTCTCCTGTATTCTCGCGCGCCTTGTTTATCGTCCTCGCCTTCACTTTCGTCGGAGCTCTCTTCTTCCGACGATACATCGTCTCCTTCTAGGGCCGCCTGTAGCCGCGCGCGTAGTTCGGATTTTCTTCCCGTTACCTTCAACCCCAAGCTAACGAGACGCGCTCTCAGCTCTTTCGTCCTCAGCTTCTCGAGGTCTTCCTCTCCCTCTTGACTGCGTTCGGCTCTCTGCTTGCTTCTTAGATCTCGCTGGTTTGTTGGTTCTTCGCCACGCTTCGAATCCTTAGGAGTAGATCGACCAGGTTTGCACGCTCTGTTCAACCTGGCAACCAGCACTGATCTCGCACCGGATATAGGCAGATTCATCTGTGCGAGCTTACTCCTCAGCTCCTCCAGCGTCAAATCCTCTTCACCCGACAATCGTTCGTCTTCAACGTTTGCCATTTTATTCTATTCTTTTCTACTCCCGCAGAAATAGCTCCGTTAAATCGTATCGTTTCTCTGTCTTATTCAATCCCGGACGAGCCCCCACTTGTAATATCGGAATATATTAATAATGGATTGAAAATACAGATATTAGTTAGACAGAGAAACGATGTTTGATTAACAGGAAAACTAAATGCAACGCTCGTATTTACAACAAATAACTTGACAACTATTTGGTAACTCTCTCTCTCTCTCTCTCTCTCTCTCTCTCTCTCTCTCTCTCACTAGCAACTCTAACACTCGACAACACTCGCAACTCAATTCTAACGACTCTATGCTTCGACGTCTCGATCAACTCTGATTCTCGCAACACGCACACTTTTCGATTCGCCTTGGATAGCGAAACCGTCCTTCTTCTAACGCGTTTTTAATACGCGATGGCGCTATCACTTTCTAAAAGCGTCGTCTTTACATTTCCGATGGCCACGGGCACATCCGACTGCCAGATATACAATGTGTTATAAGAGTATCATTACCATACTTTTCATGAAAAGAGCAATTTTTCTTGATAACTATACTCTGTAACATAGATTGAAGTCGCTGATTTGATCCCTCTGATATCGTTGTCTTATGAGAGTCTCGTCTGGTCTTGATTGGTTCTGTTGACTCTTATCGTTGTGAAAAATCGATTCGTTGTGTACCTTTTTTGTATAGAGAATTATTTTGTGGTAGAATATAATGTTGTAATATTTGTGGTCTTTACTTTACTAATTTTGTCACTGAGCCGCTCTTTGGTTCGTTGAGCGATTCATATTCCGCATATATTCCGTACTTGCTTCGCTTGGTACTTTTATAATTTTCGCAGTTACAATAAAAAATTTAATTCTTAACAGATTAAAGATTTAACCTCTTGCTTTATAGTGTACAATAATTTTTTTTTTTTTTTTTTTTTTTTTTTTTTATAGGTTATGTGATCCATAGTTTGAGTAAGTAGTACATATATATATATATTTACGTGACAAGCTTTCATTTCAATCTATATTTAAGATTAATATTTTATCAGTTTCTGTTCGTAACAACATCGAAGTAGTCAATAAGTTTGAAGAGTATAATTAAGGAAGTTATGAAGCAAGAGGTTAAGAACAAATTCTGAAAGAGGTTATGTACAACTCAGTAGTACTGCTTTACATTACTTTGCGAATTACTTTTCAAGCATAAAAATAGTTTAACAGCCATTTATAGTTACTTCCTTACCATTACATTCATTAAATTCGTTTGATTTTGTAAACAAAATAACCACGCTGACCAGTCTCTTATTTAAAATAGAATTATTTTGTCATATATCCAACAGTTTACTTTCTCTTCGTAAATATTATTAATAATTTTATCAATTTCGTATACTTCCATACTTCGTATAAGTGACAATGAATCAGAAGAGTTTCATGGCAATATTGAACAACATACAGTCAACTACAACACCATTAGATACATCCACCATACAGTCAATTACAACACCATTAGATAACAGCAATACAATAGATTATAATTTTCTACGTGTCATTGATTCATCATCATCATTTTCCATTTTTTTAGCATATGTAAAAACCATCCAATTTAAAGTGTTTAAATAACAATAGCCTATACAATATAATTTTATGTAAAAGAATTGATTATACCGTGCTTTAAAACCGTGCTTTAAAATCGATATACGCTGAAACAATACATCCCTCTGCGCTTCCAATTTGTTTTCGCACGAAGAATCAGTCCACTCATTCAAGGACTACGAAAGTTCTACTGGGATGAATGAAAACTTTTGTCTGACCCGGTGTGTATACACAAGATGCGCGAATCTCGAGTACAGCTTGCATTAATTAAAGTAATTGGTTGGTTTGGCTCTATATATATTCTTACTCTATATATACTTATATGTACTCTATATATATTCTCTATCTTATATATACCATAAAATATTTCGTGAAATCGCGTATTCGTGTCTAATGTCAGGGATTCTCTTTCCATAAGTCTGCGTTTTCTATATTATCTTTCTTCCTTATCAGTAGGCATTCTCACAATTTGTGATTAATACTGCTCGTACAGGAATGTTAGGTTTTTGACGTTGTAAAATTTCACGTGAAATAATAATGCCTATATATTGACTAATTTATCAATTAATTAAATCCGTGTATATCAAGTTTTCTATAATTTAGTACTTTCGTGTAACTACAGAAATTTGATGCAATATAAAACTTGATTAAAACAGCGATTCATTGGGAAACGAGAATAATGATGCAAATATCTTTGTATAGTTTTTATATAGGATTTCGATCGCATAATTAATCAGTATCTACTTACCAATCTTTAACTGAAGAATGTGAAGAAGGGCTGGCGGTATATAGACCGCAATTACGATCGTTTTCATGTAAATTGCCAAGCTGCTGTACATGTTTGTTATTCGTAAAAAGTTGCGATGACAAGCGGAAACAAATGAACAATCCAAAAGTATCTGCAACAGAAATCAGAATACACTCGTTTTCGCATGGTTGGATCAATTTCGCGTGGGACTAACCTGATTGAACCTAACGCGGGATAATTGTGTTAGGGAAGTGATACATTTACACTGTACATGAGAGTGTGTGTGTAAGGGCCAGAGGGCGTCAAGGTCTTAGTGGAGACAAAAGACTGTTGCCAGATGTTAGAAGAATCTAGGATAGTCGGTTGGCGACAAGCGTGCGTGCAAGACGTTCTTCAGAGTGTAATATAGATGTATAACTGTTGCGTGGGAAATATAGTCAATTATTTGTATTCCCAAATCCTCGAATTTCCTTAACATGGTAGCAGAGCGTGGTTACTAGTTTTGCAAGATATTTAGTGCGTGGTTACGATCTTGCGAGTGAGTTTTCAGTAAAGAAAAAAAAACTTTCAGAGGAACAAAATATACTTCGAGCACGTAGGAACGCTTGAGTAAGAAAAGAAAAAAAAAGAAGAATCAATTAAAATGGAGAGATCGGAAATCATGATACCTATATTCGATTTATGGAATGTGGAAGCAAAGAATCACGATGTTTCTCAAATATAAGGAATGCGAGGTTGTTACAACTAGAACGAAGAACGAAAGAGACGATGAAGACTGGGACAAAAAGGATTTGAAGGCGATAAATATAATTTATAGTGCAATATCGAACAGACAATTGGAGTATGTTAGGGAAGGAAAAACGGCGTATGATATAATAAAAAGGTTCGATGAAATGTACTTGAAAGAGTCGACGGCACTGCAGATCGTATGCAGAAGGAGATTGGAAAACATAAGACTGGAGAACTACACTGATTCAGCATCATTCTTTAACGATTTCGAAAAATTAATAAATGAATTAAAAAGTGCGGGCGCACAAGTAAGTGAGAGGGAAAAGCTGAATTACATGCTGAATACGTTACCCGAAGAATACAGCTACATAGCGGACATAATAGACGCATTGAAAGAAGAGAATCAAACGGTAGCGTATGTGAAAAATAAAATAGAAATAGCAGAGAAGAAAAATAAATCCAATCGAGGAGAAAGGCAAACCAACGCCTTTTCTGCAAAAAAGGAAGGATGCTTCAGATGTGGAAGATTAGGACACTTTGCGAGAGAGTGTCAAAATGGCGTCCAAGCGGGAAGCAGTAACGGCTATTGGCATGGGCCAACACGTGGTCGAAACAGAGGAAGAGAGAACAAAGGCAATACGAGCAGAGGACGTGGAAACTTTCATCGTCAATCAAGAACCGGCACGGGCGAGCATGGAAACTCAAGAGCAGGCATATGGACAGCAACGGCGCACGCAGCAAACAGCAGTGAGACGAATGAAATAAGTAAGAACGAAATAGTGTGGCTATTAGATAGCGGTTGTACCGATCACATAATTAATAATATAAATTATTTCGATAAATCTATCGACCTAAAAGAACCGGTAAATATATATTTAGGCGATAATAGACCGATAAAAGCGACAAAAGTTGGGAATGTTATAAGTTATTTTGAAGCATTCGGAAAACAAAATAAAATAAATATGAGGAAAGTATTTTACGCGAAAGAAATGTCCGCAAATTTGATTAGTTTAGGTAAACTAACAGACAATAAGAATACGGTTATTTCCAAACGAAATATTGCGAAAGTAATAGATGAGGATAATATACTTACAGCTGTAGCGTTCAAAGAGAATGGGACATATAGAATAAAAAGTATATTGAAAGGGAAGAAGCACTTAGTAAACAGCGCCGAACGTAGTGGTATGAGTAAAAAGGAAAGATGGCATAGGATGCTAGGACACGTAAATTTTAAATATTTAGAGATTTTGGGTAAAGAGCAGCTAGTGACTGGCATACCGAATGAATTTGAAAAGGAACTTTTGAAATGTAGGGTGTGTATAGAAAGCAAAATGCATAACTTACCTTTCAAAAATAATCGAACTAAGGCTAGGGAAATAATGGAAATTATTCATACGGACGTATGTGGTCCCTTTAAGACTACCGGATTCAATGGAGAAAAATATTTCATTTCATTTATCGATGATTATAGTAAAATAGCTAGGATCTATTGTATAAAATCAAAAGATGAGGTCTTTGATTCTTTCGTACAGTTCGTAAATGAAGCCGAAAATTTAACGGGCAAGAGGTTAAAAATATTAAGATGCGATAATGGTAAAGAATATTTAAATAATCGAATTTATAAATTTGCTAGGGATAAAGGTATAAGAATAAATAATTGCCCAACATACGTACATGAATTAAACGGGACAGCGGAAAGGTATAATAGAACAGTGATGGACATGGCGCGTTGCTTGTTAGCGGAAGCGAAAGTACATAAAAGGTACTGGCCGGAAATAGTTTGTACAGCGGAATAACACCAGCTCAGATAAATGACCCTCTAACTTACCTTTGTCCTCGTCGACGTCAGTGATTTTAAAGCTAGTTATAAAGTGCACTTCTCAGCCAGCGTCCACGGCAGTCAATATTATTTAACGGGTCTTAACGCGATGTAAAAAGGGAAAAAGGAGGAAAGAAGGAACAGGGAAGCAAAGAGGAAAAACGAATTTTTCATTTTCTCGAAACTGGATCAAGTTTCAGGCTGCTCGCCAAAGAGTCTGTAGCTAACGAGACAAGATTAGACAAACCACGCTTTAAAATCCCCACAGAACTATAATAATCCTCGAAATCAATACGATTCGTCGATCCATCGCCTGATTAAAAAATGAGATAGGATGAAGCTCACTAGTCGGCCTTTGAACTTTCAATAGTGATTCTCTGTAAATGCTTGAAATTGACGCTTGGATTCTTTCCAGATTAACTAGCTTTGCCCCTCCCTCCCTTTATCTATTTTCTTAGATCGACTTAGACTGCCACAACATATTATCTTTCTTCTTTTCTTTTCTTTTCTTTTCTTTTCTTTTCTTTTCTTTTCTTTTCTTTTCTTTTCTTTTCTTTTCTTTTCTTTTCTTTTCTTTTCTTTTCTTTTCTTTTCTTTTCTTTTCTTTTCTTTTCTTTTCTTTTTAGTGGTTAGAGATAAATTTTTCATGTCCTGACTGATAGTTATTTAAAAATACGATATCGCGATTGCTCGTCAAATTTTAAGCCAAGATCTTGACGTAATATTACACAAACTAGCCTCGCTATGTGTAAAACAAAAATAATTCATGCCCGTAATAAAACCGCTGAAAACGAGATCGATGTCAATGAAGTTGACAATGAGGTACGTGGTAGTGATAAAAGTCGATTAATCTTTCTTTTCGAAAATTCAGAGATTCATCCGTTACGGGTTCCCTACGTACTCGTACAAAAAAAATACAGGACAGTTAGAAGTACAATTAATTGATCCTAACATCGCCGTACAAGGAGTCCTAATAGACTTCGCGAGCGCAGAGTAGTACGTGATAGAACAAGCGACTTAATTACAGCCAAAAATCATAAAGCCTAGTAATTCACCGTTCGCGAGCCCCGTGTTACTCGTGAAGACGAACAATGGTTCAGATAGATGATAGGTAGATTTTCGAGAACTAAATAAATATACGGTCGCGGATCGGTATCCTTTACCCCTCACTGCGGATCAAGTCGCGAGATTGCAAAAGCGAGATATTTTATTATTCTGGACATGGCCGGTGGGTTTCTCCAAATCCCTATTCATCCTAATTCTAGGAAGTATACAGCATTGATTACCCTCGATGAACAATTTGGATAATAAGTTGTTGTTTTCTTCGAATTCTTTTGTGCCTTTGTTCGATCCATTCTAAGTTGATCTAAGAAAATAGATAAAGGGAGGGAGGGGCAAAGCTAGTTAATCTGGAAAGAATCCAAGCGTCAATTTCAAGCATTTACAGAGAATCAAGCGGGCTGGTTAAGGTCGTGAGTTGAGCAATTATCCCGCGTTAGGTTCAATCAGGTTAGTCCCACGCGAAATTGATCCAACCATGCGAAAACGAGTGTATTCTGATTTCTGTTGCAGATACTTTTGGATTGTTCATTTGTTTCCGCTTGTCATCGCAACTTTTTACGAATAACAAACATGTACAGCAGCTTGGCAATTTACATGAAAACGATCATAATTGCGGTCTATATACCGCCAGCCCTTCTTCACATTCTTCAGTTAAAGATTGGTAAGTTGATACTGATTAATTATGCAATCGAAATCCTATATAATGGCTACAAAAAATATTTGCATCATTATTCTCGTTTCCTAATGAATCGCTGTTTTAATCAAGTTTTATATTGCATCAAATTTCTGTAGTTACACGAAAGTACTAAATTATAGAAAACTTGATATACACGGATTTAATTAATTGATAAATTAGTCAATATATAGGCATTATTATTTCACGTGAAATTTTACAACGTCAAAAACCTAACATTCCTGTACGAGCAGTATTAATCACAAATTGTGAGAATGCCTACTGATAAGGAAGAAAGATAATATAGAAAACGCAGACTTATGGAAAGAGAATCCCTGACATTAGACACGAATACGCGATTTCACGAAATATTTTATGGTATATATAAGATAGAGAATATACATAGAGTACATATAAGTATATATAGAGTAAGAATATATATAGAGTATATATAAGTACCAAAAATACATCCTAAGACGTGTATGCGATCTACGCTGTATGGGACGTGTTATAAATGGTTTCCGCTACTCAACCGCATTTGAATTTGTGAACACGATCGAACAATTGACACGAATTATTAATTCCCGTCTCTACTCTAGTAACGATTTGCTTTGGAACGAGGTCGAATCGTTCTGATTCCGCGCATGATTAACAAATAAGTACAGAGGACATCAATTACTTGGATGGCCTTCCTGAAACTTGATCCAGTTTCGAGAAAATGAAAAATTCGTTTCTTCTCTTTGCTTCCCTGTTCCTTCTTTCCTCCTTTTCCCTTTTTACATCGCTTTGTTTTACATCGCAATTTACATTTATTTGTAAAGTTTGAATCTCCTCGATATTGAAGATGTTGAAGCTGCAAGTATGTATTTCATTTTAATCCATTCGAGACCGAGATTTAATTGTAAGACGATACCTAGGTGTCGCTACGATTTGAATGTTTAGTTAGAATGATTCTGTGTTTTACTCTCTCCAGGGTATCCTTTTCATACTTTGATTTTAAATCGATGACAATCTTAAATAGTATGCCTCATATTTTTAAAATATAAAATTATATACTATGTTATTCTATAATGTATTATGTACAGTTAAATATATATATAATAATTCTATATTGAAAAAAATATGAAATTAACATGATATATACATTACTACGTAAGTTATATATAAAATATGTATATTATACCCTTGCCTACTGACTGATATGAATTTCTTTCGGTCTCGAATGCGTTAAAAGAGAGCGCAAAGAAGGCGAAATTACTTATTGTAATTAGTAAATCGACCTGAGAGGCAGACAGATACAAGAAAGAAGGAATATTATATTAGCGGCATTATCATGTTTTTGCTCTCTTTAAGTCTTTCATCGAGACAGACAATCTACAGGTATTAATCGACCAATTTCTCCAAGCTGATAACTTCGAATTGATGTTTCTATATAAGAAGTGTTATGTGTTAATCTGTCTAAATGTTTAAAAGGTGTTATAAATTAAATGTTGTTAAACGATACGTAATTGCCTTTTGATCGTAAATTTTACTATCAAGGGGTCTTTTATGTATGCGTAATCATTGTGAATTATAACAATTTATGTGATCGATATTAAAGGTGTTTAAAAGCATGTAGTTTTTTTCTATATTACTATTCTCCTATATTATTATCCTATATTATTATAGCATTCCTATATTATTATAATATCCAATTACATGTTGATACACAAGATATACAGATTATTATTTATAACGTTTTGGTTTTCTTAATTGAGTCATTCATTTAGTACAAATGATAAGAAATTAGTAATAATTCACAAAAAAAGGATATCGTAGTAGAAATATTATAAAAAAACATTTTCTGTTTTAGTGTAGAGTTACTCCTTCTTACAGACAGTGTCGTACAAATCTGTACGTCTCTGAGAAAATGTAGGTATCTGAGCCCTTACTTCCTCAACAACTTTTAGATCTGATAGAAAAAAGAAACATACGAAGTAATAAGTAATGCTTACTAATAAATTCAACAAATACAGAGGAAGATGGTTAAATCGATAAATTAACGAGACTAAAAATTAATTACATCATGGATCTCTCGCTTTTAATTTTAAGCTGTAAATTACCGATATCGGTGACTGCCATATTCTCTTGAGTTTCCAAATCGTAAAGAATCTTTCCCCAGGGATTGGTCAACTGTGTATGTCCCCATGCGACGTAACTTGCTTAAGGAACACGAGCCGGTGATATGCAGGCAACGTATAATTGATTATCATTCGCTCTGAAACGCTGAAGTAATGACCAGTGCAGTGGTCCAGTGGTCATATTGAATGCCGCTGGATATATCAGCATTTGGCAACCTAACCCAGAGAAGCAGGAAATATGAAGCCACCGAATACCAATTAACTTCGTAGTTGCACGGTTCACATTCCATCATTTCTGAATATGCGAGGACAGTCCTCTTATTGTGCTTTTAATTCTTTTATTTGTTTCATTTTCAGCAAATATACTGGTTTTTTAAATTAAGCTTCTTTTTATACAGAGTTACAGATTATATTAATTTTATATAGAATATATTTAAGAAAGATATTTAATTTTTTGCTAGTTAAGTATTGATCGATTAAGTTACTGTACCTTTGTTCCGATAAATGCGTGCCATTTCCTCGAATCTAATATCATAGCAAATGCCAATACCTATTTTGCAGCCCTTCACATCGAACGTCGTTAGGGAGTTACCAGGACTGAGTGAATCACTCTCTCGAAAAGTAATCTTATTAGGAATGTCGATGTCGAATAGATGTACCTAATAACATAAAAATGTAGTCGCTAATTCTATTGCTGCAACTTTTGTAATTTAATATCAAAGTTACCAACTCCTAAACTTTAATTATTTTTTATTTAATAACTGACAGCGTTTTTATCACTTTCTTTTATTAAAAAATCCTATCATTTAATAATGTTTAAAAAGGAGAAAAAATAAGTATAATAATATTTTAAGTATGTGAAAAATTTATACAACACAAACACATTACAACAAAAATGGGCGTTTCCCGTATCATAACGTATTTTATAAACCGTAAATTATAGAATTGGTTATAGTATACGTATGTACATATGTATATTCCTAAATTATTCCTAGATAGAGTCACTTTCTTCGCCCCAATATTTTCAAATTCAAAGCCATAAAGGAATATATTACTTACCTTTCGGTGTTTTGCTATCAAAGTTCCATCGGGACCCCAAATAGTACAGGTATTGTACAATTTAGCGCCCTCTATTTCAGGCATCGTACCACCAACTACATAGATGTTGTTTTCTTTAGCTGCGTTCGATGAAGCAACGCTCGTTTCACCATCAGGAATACTCTCGGCGTATTTTGGAAAGTACTCTGCATTGCAATATTTCAATTAATGAAGAATAACTGTCTTTTGTTCCAACCATAAATTAAATTGAAATGTTTGTCAGTTTTTTATTTTTTAAATTATTAAAATAACTAAGTTTTATATTTCGACTTAATTAAATATGCAATTACTTAGCTAATAGTATATATAATAAATTGTTTCTACAGGTTCAAAATGAAAAATGAATATTTAGAAATATTTAATTACGACAATGCTATTTGTGTTAGCATCAGTGGCTTGTTACTCAACGACTTTGCTAGTACTTTTTCAAACATAAAGTTAGTTTTCAATTAACACTTATACTAGAGGCGGAATTATAAATGCAAAATAATTGATAATACTAATTTATAAGTACCTAATTATTAGTATCTTAAAAAATATATTTATACAAAAATCACGATAATCATGAAAATGGGGAAATCCTATATTCTCGAATCAATTCACAATTTATTTTGCATATTAATTAGATTCCGCGCTCATCAGTACGTACTCACTGGCGACATCGAGAAAATTCCTGTATCGGCAATTCCTCGTACGACCAGAGGATCGGAAATATCAAAGGATATTATGGCGCAGCGCGAGTGGAGAAACAGAAACATATGAGCTTAACACCGTAATACTCTTATCATAGAAATAGAAGCAGTCCTCAATTCCCGCCCTCTAACTTCTATCTCCACCGATCCAAATGATCTCCTAGCCCTCACTCCCGGACATTTCCTCATTGGCGATTCATTAATGTGCTTACGTGATCGAGATTTCAAGGACATTCCATCGAACCGACTCTCCAAATGGCAGCATATCCAACAGCTTAAACAACATTTTTGGAACCGCTGGCATAAGGAGTATTTGAACGAGCTAACCAACCGCAATAAATGGAGCAAGGGTGGACACAGCATCCAAAAGGGCACAATCGTCATCCTCAGAGAGGACAACGTTCCCTCCATGCATTGGCCTCTGGGCCGAGTTATCAAGATTCATCCAGGCGCCGATGGTGTCATCCGGACAGCTACAGTTCAGACGGCAAAGAGCATTTTGGATCGGGGCGTCAAAAGGCTTGTCCCACTGCCAATTCAACCCGATCTCGAGAAACCCGAACAACTAGCCACCGAGACGAAATAAGATGGGAACTTCAACCACACCTCCCTAGTTTGATCGGTACCCTCTCAACGGGGGGAGAATGTTACGCCATGCGGCTTACCATAGGTCATATTCTTAACTATCGATCGCGGCACTATAATGTCGCAGACGGATCGTCGTGTCTGCCCGGCAAACAAACATTGTAGTGGCAAGCGCATGGTTCATTAAGCAGGGCGACTTCCAGAAACGTCGACTCGTGGCCCGTATTTTACCTCGCGTAAAAGAATGTGGCGTGATCCGAACGTAGTGGGGGTCGCCTTCCAGAAAAAACGAAAAAAATCGAAAGGCGTTCAGAACTTTTCGAGATGTCGAACCGTCAACACATGTGGTATGTCGCGCATTACTTATCAACCAAAACGCAGTTACATTTTTTTTGTTCCATTTATATCTTTCTAGTTAATAAGTTGTTGAAATAAACATTAATTTATTTGTGTTAATTCTGTGGAATTTCGTTGAACTACCCTTATTATCATAATCGAAATAAGGGGATCGATCAGTTCGTGGCGTCGATTATTTAATCGTAACGGGAACTTACAACTCTCGTTGACGTGCTATCTCGCGATCGCGTCTCTCCGCGAACGGTCGAAACAAAATGATTCACACTAAAAACTGTCCTGAATTCCTAAGAATTTATTTACCGCAAAACTGACAAAGTGTTTATTTAAAACATGAGGTTGAAGGTAGTCCTTTTCTTTCATTTCATTCATTTTCATTTTCTTTCTTAAGTATGGCTAACACAATATCTAATCAATTAAAATTTTATATTTTCACGTGAAAAGTTTCTTTAGATAATTATTATCAACATGATGACTAACTCTTACGGATTAATACGTGTCTGTAGGGCAATCCGGTGGACTTGATCGGCCTTTTACTTCGAAAGTTGAGTAATCGGTGTCGCTTTCTTACGCATCTTTGAACTGTATAAATGTTTTAAAATTGTTTGATCCAGAATGTACCACACCGGACAATCAAGAAGGCAGGTGCCTTGACTACAGAAAATGTAAACCTCTGCAAGAAATATGGCAGATACAGTACCGTACAGCCACCGATTTTTATAGACGATCAGTGTGCAGATACCAGGGCAATGTTACGATCGTTTGCTGTCCGAACGATCCAAACAAAGAGAAGAGAGAAATTTTAATAAAAACTGTGTATAAGTATAAGGCTTTGCGACCACCATACTGTGGTTTTAGCAACGTCTCTCATACCAGGGTGGTCGATGGTAAACCAGCTGAACTTGGTACGTTTTATGTCTTTCTTTCCGATTAATAATAAGCCATTTACTGCAAAGAATGAACTTTAAAGGCATTAAACAGCACATCAATGTACATTTCAATTAGACTAAATAATAATGCTATGATTTTATCGGTAGTAACTTTACTTATTAACTTGAATTATTTCTTTCTTTTACTTCATGTTAGGAAGAGTATCTTTTTGCTTGAAATAAAAAATTGATATAGGAGTAATAATATGGATAGAGATCAAAAACTGTTAGGGCAGAAATTACACGTTTGAACTTTATAGTTCAGTATAGTTCAAATAGAAATTATATAGAATTATTTAATAATTTGTATTCCACTGGAATAAAAATTTAATTTCTGTCTTTATCAAATCTCTATTTCAGAGTATTTGTACGTATGTACTTATCGTCTGCTGTATGATCGAATATCGAATAGGTAATAATCGTTGTTACCCGTTATGTGAGAAAAAATTATGTATATTCACAACTATGACTATTGCATTTTAGGCGCTTGGCCATGGATCGTTGCATTAGGTTTTCGTAATCCCCGAAACCCAGACAAACCACTATGGAAATGCGGAGGTTCCCTGATATCGGCTAGGCATGTTTTGACCGCAGCACATTGTGCACATATGGATGGAATAGAAAACATACACAATCATAATATTGTCATTCTTAGATTGGTGGAGGAGGTGCCATTTTCGAGTAAGTCCTCAAATATATATATATATATATATGCTATTGAGTATTACTGAAGTATCATATCCTGAAATTTCTTACTGTACACATATATTGTGTCATAAAGCGTGTATAATTCTTTCTCATACTTTTGGTCATTCGTTTCCTGCATTTTCATTTATTTTTTTATTTTTCAGGGTACGTATATCCCATTTGTACGAAAGAGCCCCTACGAAAGAGCAACTTCGTCGGCTATAACCCCCTTGTTGCTGGATCGGGAGCATTAAGATATAGTAAGTGATATCAATTTTATAATAAAATTAAATAGTTCCAGTCTTAAATATCTTTCTTATTTTCTTCGTAGGACGACCACGACGTAATGCATTAATGGAAGTACAAATGCCAGTGATTAAGAACGCCGAATGCAAAATAGCTTATTCCAAATTTCCTAATGCACCTGATATCACTGATGGTATAATATGCGCCGAACATGCTCAGGGTGGAGAGGATTCTTGTACGGTAATTAAGTTACAGAGTTACTACAAACTATACGGTATCTGAAGACACGTCGATTCGAATTAACATCAAATCGACGTCTTAAACATTAAAAATAATAGATAAACACAATTTAATAGTTTTGCCCACTTCTCACACCTCGTTATGGTATTTAATCTAATTTCCTTCTAATCTTAGTTTTGCTCAAAATACATATAACATGTACGTTATAAATTGGAGTATTTCAATACACAAATCAATAGAAGATTATTACTGTATATAAGTATAATTTCAATACAATTCGATCGATATATTTCAGTATCTTTGATTAAAAATTTAACGATCCTTTCAGGCTGACCGCGGCGGACCACTGCTGATACAACATGAATTAACCTCGTATTTAATAGGTATTGTGTCTTATGCTTATAAGTGCGGCACAGCTGGGTATCCCAGCGTTTATACTAGGGTCACATCGTACCTTGACTTCATTCTCCAAGCGATGCAATAATATGATATTACTGTTCCATAAATATCATTGTGTAAAAAACGTAAAGTTGGATTTTCTTATTGTGGAGATAAGAAACAGCTCAAATTTACATTGTTTTGTACGTTACAAATTATAGGCTTAAAATGTACGAAATGTAACTTTGAAACGACACTAATTTTTTACGCACGATAAACCTCCACGACTTAGGTATGTAAAGATGATAAACGTATATTAATTCTATAAATTTGGTAATAATAAACCAACTTTCTGAGAAGTTCTGTAAATTTCGTTTCTGTTGTATCAAGAGAATAATGGAATATTCCACTTAGATCGTATACTTCTTGTACGTACGTACAAAATTTTCCGGCTAATCTAAAACACTTCATAAGATAGAGAGCTTCTGGAAATTCGGACACAGAGAGTGCATAAAATACAAGATAAGTCTCGTGTCTTTCAAAATTATTTTTTATTCGCTAAAAAACGTCCTGTGTACTCATGCAATCACATGCAACCTCGAAACTTCACTTATTTTTTATCACTTTCCAATTCAATACACAGTTTCAGCATTTTTGACTATATGTAAGAGAAATTTCCATTCAGCCAAAGGTGTACTTACAGATTATAGATTCCTATACGACTCTCAGTAAAAATTTATCCGCACTCCAGATAGTTAAAACTTCTGTCGACCGTATTGATCCATCTGCACTCTTCGTATGACGTCAATATCTGTTCAGTGCTGCTGCGCAGGTTTCTTTGTGTTACGTCAATTCGTTTGTGACCGTTGCGCGAGTAATGGCGCTTTGCAATGGTGATTTGCAGGAAAACAGTGCAGGATGCTGTGATTCGTTTCTTGTGGTCGGAGGTTATGTTTGATGCCTATATTTATCAAAGATTTAATGCACATTATGGAGAAAGTGTTTTGTCACGAAGTGTGTTTGAATGGGCACAAAAGTTCAAAGAAGATCGCACAAGTGTTATGAAAAAACAGCTGGACGCCCGTCCACATCCACGATGACAACGTTGAACGTGCTCATGAACTTATGCTCTATGGAATAGACGAGTGACACTGGATAATGTGGCAAATCATTTGCAAATCAGCCACGGCTCTGCTTATGCAATAGTGCACGACAGATTTGGATTTTAAAAAGTTTGTGCGAGATGGATGCCGAAAAAGCTGATGAAAAGGTGAAGACGACGATGCATTCGTGGTTCGCAGCTCAGCCCAAAACATTTTTTAATGAGAAAATACAAAGGTCCTTCGGCAAATGGACAAAGTGTATACAGAAATCGAGTGATTATGTCAAAAAATGATGTATGTCTTTTTTGACAATTGCTTAAAATAAATTCTACACCGACAGAGCGGGTAACTTTTTACTCACCCTCGTAAGACACTTAAATTTCCAATCTATTATGATGAATAAAAGAGCTTATACTATTAAATCTAATTGTATTTTGTTGCATGAGAGTACACGTGTATGTGATGTACATTACCTTTATATCCCCTTGAACGCTTCAATATTGCGCATATATACTATATTTTGTACAGCTTCTATAAAATTTCGTATGTTTGTTTAGGCTGTTAATCTAGAGGCTGGAGTACAAAGAAGTGGCACAATGATGTGGGCTGATGACATTTATAATTATCAAGGAATCACCCCTACATTCGCTCAGGTATATATCGTTGACTATAACGTATTTAACATATATGATTGTTAGAATATTAATAATTAATTTTTAATTCTATCAGAATTTTAATGAAACTGTCCCTTGGGAAGGAAGAACTGATACCTTGATATCACGGTTTGTACATCCTATATATACGACAAATTTTAGAACATTATATAACGAAGAACCAGATCGTCGTGGCCATGTGATGTGAATAAAAGGACTTGAATTTGATGATATTTTTATAATGTTAGATAACATAACTAAGTATCTTCACAGTAAGATAGGATGACATGGTTTACATGATCTTAATGTTGTTCACTCGAGTGATGATATTATAAGGAAAAGCGTAATATCACAGGTAGGATGATTCATAATTTAGAACTACTAACTCATGTATGTATTAAAAATTAAAGAAATATATTAAATTTTATAGGATATTTATGTTTAGTAACCAGTAATTCAGAGATTGGTATTCATGGTTACTATAACGAGGCTGTAGAAACGCACCCTTTCTTCTTTGCAAATGGTCCTGTATTTATGTCTAAGCCGAAACTGGAACCTCTGAATAATTTAGATTTATTCTTGTTATTTTCTAAAATACTTATCTACAGTATACCATAAGGAATGATACCGTATCGCACCTAATCAAGTGCCTTAAGAAACATCAACAGGATATCACAGTAAGTAATCCCTTATCGACAGATATGTAAGTAAAAGTTATGTGTCATTGTTATACACAATTATGTGTTAGTGTTATACACAGTTATTTATCATTTTCTATTAATTCAGTTGTAGCCACTACAATATCTATGACACTGGTAGTAATTATAAGAACAATAATGATGTTCTATAAGAGGAAATGATGATTAGGAACAAAAACTTACAGGTAAGTCAAAGTATATGTTATTTGCCATTTGAAAAGAAAGTTACTAACTTGGAATTTTTTGATAAATAATAATTGTGCAAAATATATTGGATTTCAAATTTGTCAAAAATTGATATTTAAGAAGCATTGTAATAATATAACATTAATATTTTGATTTTTCAGAAGATATCATGCGGTGGATGGATAATATGCAAAAAATATTAAGCAGTATATGAATTTTCATATTGCGTAGAGATAACAAAATGAATTTTAAAAAATGTCGACACGGTAATAAGAAATAGCATCGTGACAAAGAATATATAAAGACAGTTTCATTTTTTATAAATAAAAATTTGTTGTTCCAGATTTTGAAATACAGTGAAACGTTTAATTAGTATCTTAATATCTTTAAATAATTATTATTTTAGAATCAATTGTAATTGTATCATACGTACTTTTGAATTCGTGCAAGAACATATGTAATTTTGAAGTAGTTATTATTAGGAAACTGTTAGACGCGAACAGTATGCGAAAAGTTAGTATGCAGTGTAATAATTATCAATCAAAACACAAGAATTAAATTCTTGAGGAAAAAATTTCCGGAATTTCTTATTTACATGATTATAGAGAAATCCATAATAAAAAGGAGCTGCTTTCTAATACTTCGCTTCCTTGTAATGCCTACGTTAACAATAACGAGGTTCGACTTTTTGTTTTTAGAGGGATACTGGAAAATTTGAAAGTACAGTACCATTGGGAAGAAAATCACGATATTGAAAACGATATTTGCAAGTAAATTTCCAAAAAATCTGTTTTCAAATTTTCGCTTT
>NW_026099475.1:7500-20000 GCF_024542735.1 Bombus huntii
ACGAAAGTACCGAAAGTTCAACTCGAAATAACTCGCTAAAAAGCGTTATAACGTATCGAAATTTTGCGTGAAATCGTTACGTTTCGACGAAATCTAGTCGAAAGTAGCGATTTCACTTTATTTTTTTAAAAAATTTCATCCTCCGGACCAACGTGACCGGGACGTTGGAACTTAGAATTTTTTCGCCCCGTTACGAAAGTACCGAAAGTTCAACTCGAAATAACTCGCTAAAAAGCGTTATAACGTATCGAAATTTTGCGTGAAATCGTTACGTTTCGACGAAATCTAGTCGAAAGTAGCGATTTCACTTTATTTTTTTGAAAAATTTCATCCTCCGGACCAACGTGACTGGGACGTTGGAACTTAGAATTTTTTCGCACCGCTACGAAAAGGCCGAAAGATCCCCTCCAAATAACTCGTTAAAAAGTGTTATAACGTACGAATATTTTTCAAGAAATCGTTATAACTCGATAAAATACGTCGGGATTAAGCGTTTATATCGTCGGCAGACGGATATAAAAACGTTTGGACCGACACGACCGGTCGTTGGAACATAGAAAAATTCCGAGCCGGTACGTTGGGACTTAGAAAAATTCCGAGGGCGAAAAAGTTTTTTCGAGTTTATTCGTTAAAAAGCGTTACAAGGTATGAATTTTTTTGCATAAATCGACGTAACTCGACGAAATACGTCGGGATTAATGGTTTATTTCCGTCCGAGAACGATTTTTAAAAACGGACCTATGCGGCCGGTCGTTCGTACTTGGAAAATTTTCGGACCGAACACTCTTTTTCGATTAATTCGTTAAAAAGCGTTATAACGTACGAATATTTTTCAAGAAATCGTTATAACTCGATAAAATACGTCGGGATTAAGCGTTTATATCGTCGGCAGACGGATATAAAAACGTTTGGACCGACACGACCGGTCGTTGGAACATAGAAAAATTCCGAGCCGGTACGTTGGGACTTAGAAAAATTCCGAGGGCGAAAAAGTTTTTTCGAGTTTATTCGTTAAAAAGCGTTACAAGGTATGAATTTTTTTGCATAAATCGACGTAACTCGACGAAATACGTCGGGATTATGGTTTATTTCCGTCCGAGAACGATTTTTAAAAACGGACCTATGCGGCCGGTCGTTCGTACTTAGAAAATTTTCGGACCGAACACTCTTTTTCGATTAATTCGTTAAAAAGCGTTATAACGTACGAATATTTTTCAAGAAATCGTTATAACTCGATAAAATACGTCGGGATTAAGCGTTTATATCGTCGGCAGACGGATATAAAAACGTTTGGACCGACACGACCGGTCGTTGGAACATAGAAAAATTCCGAGCCGGTACGTTGGGACTTAGAAAAATTCCGAGGGCGAAAAAGTTTTTTCGAGTTTATTCGTTAAAAAGCGTTACAAGGTATGAATTTTTTTGCATAAATCGACGTAACTCGACGAAATACGTCGGGATTAATGGTTTATTTCCGTCCGAGAACGATTTTTAAAAACGGACCTATGCGGCCGGTCGTTCGTACTTAGAAAATTTTCGGACCGAACACTCTTTTTCGATTAATTCGTTAAAAAGCGTTATAACGTACGAATATTTTTCAAGAAATCGTTATAACTCGATAAAATACGTCGGGATTAAGCGTTTATATCGTCGGCAGACGGATATAAAAACGTTTGGACCGACACGACCGGTCGTTGGAACATAGAAAAATTCCGAGCCGGTACGTTGGGACTTAGAAAAATTCCGAGGGCGAAAAAGTTTTTTCGAGTTTATTCGTTAAAAAGCGTTACAAGGTATGAATTTTTTTGCATAAATCGACGTAACTCGACGAAATACGTCGGGATTAATGGTTTATTTCCGTCCGAGAACGATTTTTAAAAACGGACCTATGCGGCCGGTCGTTCGTACTTAGAAAATTTTCGGACCGAACACTCTTTTTCGATTAATTCGTTAAAAAGCGTTATAACGTACGAATATTTTTCAAGAAATCGTTATAACTCGATAAAATACGTCGGGATTAAGCGTTTATATCGTCGGCAGACGGATATAAAAACGTTTGGACCGACACGACCGGTCGTTGGAACATAGAAAAATTCCGTGACCGGTACGTTGGGACTTAGAAAAATTCCGAGGGCGAAAAAGTTTTTTCGAGTTTATTCGTTAAAAAGCGTTACAAGGTATGAATTTTTTTGCATAAATCGACGTAACTCGACGAAATACGTCGGGATTAATGGTTTATTTCCGTCCGAGAACGATTTTTAAAAACGGACCTATGCGGCCGGTCGTTCGTACTTAGAAAATTTTCGGACCGAACACTCTTTTTCGATTAATTCGTTAAAAAGCGTTATAACGTACGAATATTTTTCAAGAAATCGTTATAACTCGATAAAATACGTCGGGATTAAGCGTTTATATCGTCGGCAGACGGATATAAAAACGTTTGGACCGACACGACCGGTCGTTGGAACATAGAAAAATTCCGAGCCGGTACGTTGGGACTTAGAAAAATTCCGAGGGCGAAAAAGTTTTTTCGAGTTTATTCGTTAAAAAGCGTTACAAGGTATGAATTTTTTTGCATAAATCGACGTAACTCGACGAAATACGTCGGGATTAATGGTTTATTTCCGTCCGAGAACGATTTTTAAAAACGGACCTATGCGGCCGGTCGTTCGTACTTAGAAAATTTTCGGACCGAACACTCTTTTTCGATTAATTCGTTAAAAAGCGTTATAACGTACGAATATTTTTCAAGAAATCGTTATAACTCGATAAAATACGTCGGGATTAAGCGTTTATATCGTCGGCAGACGGATATAAAAACGTTTGGACCGACACGACCGGTCGTTGGAACATAGAAAAATTCCGAGCCGGTACGTTGGGACTTAGAAAAATTCCGAGGGCGAAAAAGTTTTTTCGAGTTTATTCGTTAAAAAGCGTTACAAGGTATGAATTTTTTTGCATAAATCGACGTAACTCGACGAAATACGTCGGGATTAATGGTTTATTTCCGTCCGAGAACGATTTTTAAAAACGGACCTATGCGGCCGGTCGTTCGTACTTAGAAAATTTTCGGACCGAACACTCTTTTTCGATTAATTCGTTAAAAAGCGTTATAACGTACGAATATTTTTCAAGAAATCGTTATAACTCGATAAAATACGTCGGGATTAAGCGTTTATATCGTCGGCAGACGGATATAAAAACGTTTGGACCGACACGACCGGTCGTTGGAACATAGAAAAATTCCGAGCCGGTACGTTGGGACTTAGAAAAATTCCGAGGGCGAAAAAGTTTTTTCGAGTTTATTCGTTAAAAAGCGTTACAAGGTATGAATTTTTTTGCATAAATCGACGTAACTCGACGAAATACGTCGGGATTAATGGTTTATTTCCGTCCGAGAACGATTTTTAAAAACGGACCTATGCGGCCGGTCGTTCGTACTTAGAAAATTTTCGGACCGAACACTCTTTTTCGATTAATTCGTTAAAAAGCGTTATAACGTACGAATATTTTTCAAGAAATCGTTATAACTCGATAAAATACGTCGGGATTAAGCGTTTATATCGTCGGCAGACGGATATAAAAACGTTTGGACCGACACGACCGGTCGTTGGAACATAGAAAAATTCCGAGCCGGTACGTTGGGACTTAGAAAAATTCCGAGGGCGAAAAAGTTTTTTCGAGTTTATTCGTTAAAAAGCGTTACAAGGTATAAATTTTTTTACGGGAATCGTTCTATCTCTATTAAATACGTCGGGATTAAACATTTTTATCGATTTTTTCAAAAAATTAGCGTTCGTCGAACTGACACGACTGGGATATTTTTCTAATTTTTTCGTTAATTAACGTTACAAGGTATATATTTTTTTGCATATTTCTACTTATTTTAACGTATTGTAATTGATTATAAACTTATTTTTTGTCCGTATTCGATAAAAGAGTATGTTTACTGATGCAATTTTTCGGTGAAAAAAAAAATTAATTTTTTGGTAAAAATGCATTTCTATTATGTTAATAAAACGTCTGGTAATGTATTTCGATGGTTGGATATTGGCTTTGTATAGTAGTGATCGAGCGTTCGCGAGACTAAGTTCCAGCGTCCCTTCCGAACGGTACGTTGCTACGGAGGTTTTGCACCGTAAGCGCGCGGCCGCTAGCCCGGCCGGCGCCGGCCTTCCGGCTGGCGCTTTCGTATCTATAAGAGAGACGTCGAGCCGGACGGTTCGGTCGGAACAGCGTTGAGCGCGTGGCTATTCTACGGCCTCGGTTGAGAATTCAGTCACCGCTCCTCGAGTCTTAGTGTATTTTACGCTATTTCTCGACTGTTCCTCCGTTCTCGTTCTGGTTTTTTCTCTACACTGCTGCGCCGCGGGTCGCTGTCCTGGACGTAATGACCAAATATCGTGGCAAGGTTCCCCTGAGTCGGGAAGCTGGTGACCTGTGTGTACGTATTCTAACAAAAATTGTTAGATGCGTGTGTGCTTGTACTAACTGAGCATCGATTCATTCAAAAGAGTATAACCGTCTGCTTTCTATAAAAACTTCTGCTTTCGCAGAAGTATCCGATGAGGCGGTAGGAGCGTACTATCTTTGCGTAGTATGTCTTCTGCCGAAAATGTTCTACCGATTGAAAGAATATTCTTACGGTATGTCCAGCGCGACGCACTGGGATACGCGCTTGTTCGTTCAGCGTGAGGTGCGTATACGTGCTTTACCGCTAAGATATTCTAATAAGTCTTTTTACACGAAGACAGCATTATGGAAATGTTCCTTTAGAAGTACGATTCTAAACATTTTATATAAGACTATGAGAAAGAGAGAGAGAGAAGAGAGGAGGTGGAGTTGAGAATTACAAAGTGGCTGCGAGCGGCGTTCGAAGATTATTACTGAACTATGGGTGTATCTCGAACGTCGCTAGGAGATATATTTTATAGATATATCTATCTTAAGAACGAAAAGTCTCGTCGTACGGTGCTTACGTCCCACCTACGACACGAAGAGAACTTAAACGAAATTTATAAGAATTGTTATACGAATAAGATCCCTGGTTGATCCTGCCAGTAGTCATATGCTTGTCTCAAAGATTAAGCCATGCATGTCTCAGTACATGCCGCATTAAGGTGAAACCGCGAATGGCTCATTAAATCAGTTATGGTTTCTTAGATCATACCTACATTTACTTGGATAACTGTGGTAATTCTAGAGCTAATACATGCAAACAGATTCCGACCAGAGATGGTAGGAATGCTTTTATTAGATCAAAACCAATCGGTGGCGGATGGCTCGTCTGTCCGTCCATCGTTTGTTTTGGTGACTCTGAATAACTTTGTGCTGATCGCTATGGTCATCTAGCACCGGCGACGCATCTTTCAAATGTCTGCCTTATCAACTGTCGATGGTAGGTTCTGCGCCTACCATGGTTGTAACGGGTAACGGGGAATCAGGGTTCGATTCCGGAGAGGGAGCCTGAGAAACAGCTACCACATCCAAGGAAGGCAGCAGGCGCGCAAATTACCCACTCCCGGCACGGGGAGGTAGTGACGAAAAATAACGATACGGGACTCATCCGAGGCCCCGTAATCGGAATGAGTACACTTTAAATCCTTTAACGAGGACCAATTGGAGGGCAAGTCTGGTGCCAGCAGCCGCGGTAATTCCAGCTCCAATAGCGTATATTAAAGTTGTTGCGGTTAAAAAGCTCGTAGTTGAATCTGTGTGTCACAGTGTCGGTTCACCGCTCGCGGTGTTTAACTGGCATTATGTGGTACGTCCTATCGGTGGGCTTAGCTCCTCGCGGGCGGTCCAACTAATATCCCATCGCGGTGCTCTTCACTGAGTGTCGAGGTGGGCCGATACGTTTACTTTGAACAAATTAGAGTGCTTAAAGCAGGCTACCTTCGCCTGAATACTGTGTGCATGGAATAATGGAATAGGACCTCGGTTCTATTTTGTTGGTTTTCGGAGCCCCGAGGTAATGATTAATAGGGACAGATGGGGGCATTCGTATTGCGACGTTAGAGGTGAAATTCTTGGATCGTCGCAAGACGGACAGAAGCGAAAGCATTTGCCAAAAATGTTTTCATTAATCAAGAACGAAAGTTAGAGGTTCGAAGGCGATCAGATACCGCCCTAGTTCTAACCATAAACGATGCCAGCCAGCGATCCGCCGAAGTTCCTCCGATGACTCGGCGGGCAGCTTCCGGGAAACCAAAGCTTTTGGGTTCCGGGGGAAGTATGGTTGCAAAGCTGAAACTTAAAGGAATTGACGGAAGGGCACCACCAGGAGTGGAGCCTGCGGCTTAATTTGACTCAACACGGGAAACCTCACCAGGCCCGGACACCGGAAGGATTGACAGATTGATAGCTCTTTCTTGATTCGGTGGGTGGTGGTGCATGGCCGTTCTTAGTTGGTGGAGCGATTTGTCTGGTTAATTCCGATAACGAACGAGACTCTAGCCTGCTAAATAGACGTAACTTATGGTATCTCGAAGGCCCCCGGCTTCGGTCGGTGGGTTTTTACTACCAACGTACAAACAAATCTTCTTAGAGGAACAGGCGGCTTCTAGCCGCACGAGATTGAGCAATAACAGGTCTGTGATGCCCTTAGATGTTCTGGGCCGCACGCGCGCTACACTGAAGGAATCAGCGTGTTTTCCCTGGCCGAAAGGCCCGGGTAACCCGCTGAACCTCCTTCGTGCTAGGGATTGGGGCTTGCAATTATTCCCCATGAACGAGGAATTCCCAGTAAGCGCGAGTCATAAGCTCGCGTTGATTACGTCCCTGCCCTTTGTACACACCGCCCGTCGCTACTACCGATTGAATGATTTAGTGAGGTCTTCGGACTGGTGCGCGGCCAATGTGATAAGCATTGCCGATGTTACCGGGAAGATGACCAAACTTGATCATTTAGAGGAAGTAAAAGTCGTAACAAGGTTTCCGTAGGTGAACCTGCGGAAGGATCATTAACGATACGATACCAAAAGAATTTGACTTGAACACATATAAAAACTATGAAATATATATCACAATGGTCGGTAAGGAGCCGTACTCCTCCTGTATCGACGAAAGTATATACGACGTATTAACAAGCTATATACTTTAACAAACGAAAACGCCAGGGAGCTTGGCAACCTCCGTTGGCACGAATAGAAATATTCTTAAGGAGGAGACGACCCTCCAGCTACGGAATTATACGAAGAGAAGGTGGCACTCTCTCTCGATCATCGGGATGAAGAGATATATATATACAAGTATAAAAACGAAATGCGAATGAAACTTATTCGAGGCGCCTGCGTGAGGTCGTAAACAGAAAGACCCGCCGTCTCCGAATAAAACATATAACATATAATATATATATATATGAAATTCTAATAAAAGGGAACTCTAGCTTCGAAAGAGCCAACAAAAGTTAAGGCTCGATATCAAACGAAAAAATTACGATGGAAACCAGGTGTAAAGAGAAATGCAGTCGTGGCGCCTGCGAGAGGCCGTACACAGAAAGACCCGCCGTCACGATCTCGTATTTCGTATTTGCATCGTGGAAACCGTACAAACGAAATATAAAAGTCCATGCAAACTAATAAGAAAATCTCTAAAGTGCCTCGTGTCGGAGTGATCATGCTCGCCTATTCTCTTCTATGTTTCGTGGTCTGTGTTGCGTTTGTTCTCCTCCTAGCAACGGGACATATCGAAGACTCCTCTTTGGGATCGAACGAAGCGTCTAGAACGAGTCGACGAGAGCGAAAGAACTTGTAGCGAGTCGCGCAGAGCGAAAGGATACCGATATACATCTTCGAAGGTTCTCTTCGAAGATCCATGGATACCTTCTGCGTCGACTTCTCTCGTCTCTTTCATCGAAACTCTCGTCGTTCTCGAAACGTGCTTCCTACCCAAAGGGCGTGTGCTCTTCGTATGTCGTTTCGTTCGAAATAACGAAACCACGTGTAACATACTCGTGGATCGGGTAACCTAGAACGAAGACGCATCGCGTGGATGTTGGCCCGCTATGCGACGATGACCGATGATGATGATGATGATGATGATGATGATATGATGATGATGTCGATGTCGACGACGACGACGATGAAGACGATGTGTAGCAACGATTCGTAACTAGTCTAGCCGAAGTTCGTTCAGAGGGGAACGCCGCCGGCTTCGAAGCCTCGATGTCGTGAGTCGGACACCCGTGCCGTCGCTAGAGTTTTTCAAACTCTGCTTCTGGATATTGGGACGAAAGACCGCTCGAGGACGACGACAGCCGTGCGTGCGTATCCCATCGAATTTTTTTTACACCACCTGAACGAGACTAAAGTTTCGTCTAGTTGATCGTCTACCGTCGCATAATGTATATTATATACCGTTCAGAGGGGACCGGCTGTCTATCCTCGTTGTCGTGAGTCGGACACCCGTGCCGTCGCTAGAGTTTTTCAAACTCTGCTTCTGGATATCGGGACGAAAGACCGCGCGAGGACGACGGATGCGAGTCCCATCGAATTTTTGACTTACACACTACCTGAACGAGACTTAAAGTTTCATATTATATACCGTTCAGAGGGGACCGGCTGTCTATCCTCGTTGTCGTGAGTCGGACACCCGTGCCGTCGCTAGAGTTTTTCAAACTCTGCTTCTGGATATCGGGACGAAAGACCGCGCGAGGACGACGGATGCGAGTCCCATCGAATTTTTGACTTACACACTACCTGAACGAGACTTAAAGTTTCATATAATATACCGTTCAGAGGGGACCGGCTGTCTTTCCTCGTTGTCGTGAGTCGGACACCCGTGCCGTCGCTAGAGTTTTTCAAACTCTGCTTCTGGATATCGGGACGAAAGACCGCGCGAGGACGACGGATGCGAGTCCCATCGAATTTTTTATTTACACACTACCTGAACGAGACTTAAAGTTTCATCCAGTTTGTCGTCTATCATCGCATATATAATATACCGTTCAGAGGGGACCGGCTGTCTATCCTCGTTGTCGTGAGTCGGACACCCGTGCCGTCGCTAGAGTTTTTCAAACTCTGCTTCTGGATATCGGGACGAAAGACCGCGCGAGGACGACGGATGCGAGTCCCATCGAATTTTTGACTTACACACTACCTGAACGAGACTTAAAGTTTCATATAATATACCGTTCAGAGGGGACCGGCTGTCTTTCCTCGTTGTCGTGAGTCGGACACCCGTGCCGTCGCTAGAGTTTTTCAAACTCTGCTTCTGGATATCGGGACGAAAGACCGCGCGAGGACGACGGATGCGAGTCCCATCGAATTTTTGATTTACACACTACCTGAACGAGACTTAAAGTTTCATCCAGTTTGTCGTCTATCATCTCATATATAATATACCGTTCAGAGGGGACCGGCTGTCTATCCTCGTTGTCGTGAGTCGGACACCCGTGCCGTCGCTAGAGTTTTTCAAACTCTGCTTCTGGATGTTGGGACGAAAGACCGCGCGAGGACGATGGATGCGTGTCCCATCGAATTTTTGATTTACAAGACACACACTACCTGAACGAGACTAAAGTTTCATCGAGTTTATCATCGCATAACCCGTTCGGAGGGGACCGGCTGTCTATCCTCGTTGTCGTGAGTCGGACACCCGTGCCGTCGCTAGAGTTTTTCAAACTCTGCTTCTGGATATCGGGACGAAAGACCGCGCGAGGACGATGGCTGCGAGTCCCATCGAATTTTTGTTTTTTTTTTTTTTTTTAAAGAAAAAACACCACCCGAACGGAGATGTGTTCTATCTTTCGTCGATTTTTCATGCTTTCAGTCGGTCGCGTGGTCGCCATCCGTTCGGAGGGGATCGCCGGCTTCGAAACCTCGATGTCGTGAGTCGGACACCCGTGCCGTCGCTAGAGTTTTTCAAACTCTGCTTCTGGATATTGGGACGAAAGACCGCTCGAGGCGGACGGCCGCGCGAATCCCATCGAATCTTTACTATCACCCGAACGATGGAGAGATGCACGCGCGCTGTTTCTTGAATAATTGGACGAGAGAGTAGAATCAAACACATATATAACATGGGCTAGCCACCGTGCTTACTCGTTCGCGAGATCGTGTGCTGTACAGAGGATTCAGAATCGGGTGTATATATCCCCGTCGTTTCCTGACGAACGGAGCTTCGATCTCGATGGTTGTTATATATCATAATGTACTTTACGCCCGGCCGGCGAACGCGCGTATCTTCGCGCGTTCGTCGTTTTCTTTTTTTTTCGAACGTTTTTGTGTCGTCAATCCTATGGCGACTTCTGCGCGTTCGATTCCCGTTGGTCGAACGTGACGGAACTCGGCTTCGCTAGAACCGAGAAGAGTACATTTGAGTATTGAACTGTTGTAAATTTATAAAAGATTACCCTGAACGGTGGATCACTTGGCTCGTGGGTCGATGAAGAACGCAGCTAATTGCGCGTCAACGTGTGAACTGCAGGACACATGAACATCGACATTTCGAACGCACATTGCGGTCCACGGATACAATTCCTGGACCACGCCTGGCTGAGGGTTGCTCACGTAAACCTAAGACTGCTTGCGTTGCGTATCGTTACTCTCCGTATCTGTCTCTCTCTGTCCCTTCTTGCCTTAACAACCCGCCGTCGTTCTTCTTTATATAAGAGAACGTTTCAGAGTCGGACGAAGGTACAAGAACGAGGATACGAATAAGAGCGGACGGAGAGAACATACGCGACGTACGAGCGATTGTTGGACGCTCGTCGGCGTTCGTCGCGGTCGTGCAGAGACCGTGCAAGTCGTACGCATGCTCGATATATAATCTATCGTGTTCACGGGAGACTACGAAACTCTACCTCTGTCTCTCTCTGTCCCTTCTTGCCTTGACAACCCGCCGTCGTTCTTCTTAAAAATTATAAGAGAACGTTTCAGAGTCGGACGAAGGTATACGAAGGGATACGAATAAGAGCGGAGAGAACCGGTCACGGACCTGCGTGAGTGCTCGCGGCGTCGTGAGTCGTCCTTACGAGGGCGACCGCCCGCTTATGCACCGCTTCGTGTATCGGTTATCGAACGTATATACTCGTAGTGTTCTCCTCGTGACCGATTTTTTTTTCATATCAGGCGATATATGCTACGTTTGCCGGTGTTCGACGCACGAAGGTCCGCGCCCCCGACGTCGTCTTAAAAGAATATTATATTTGGCGAGACTGAGAGAGAAAGCAAATATGGGAACTCGGTCGAGAGAGGAGAGAAGAGAGAACCAAAAAAAAAACCTAAACTCGATGGCGTGCGAAACTTTGCCATAATCTACCGTCTTTTCTTAAGACTCTCGTACAGCCCCAGGGATCGAATGCCCACTCCGTCTCTTCGCGAAAGCGACTGACAACAACGAGGACCGTCGCATCGATGGGTCGTCGTTGCGTTTTACACGCTCTGTGCTTTTTTACAAGCCCCGAAAGTATCAGCCGTAGATCCGGGAACGCACACGCGAGATTTCTTCGAGCGCTCTGACGACTTAGGGAGGTATGATCCCCAGCGTCGCGCGGAGATCGGAGAGTACACGTACTCGTATCGGGACGAATTTTCCCCGTCGTCGTGTATCTCTCTGCCCGCGCGCCTGGCTCCCGAAAAGCCACGTTCGTCGGAAATCTTACATATTATATATGTAACGCGTGTGCGAACTAGCGTGTGTCTAAGATCGGCTATACACGGGTGCTGCTGTAACTACAAGCTCGAGGTGTTTTCCGCAGCGTTTCTGTACCCGAGGAAGATGCGCATGTGAGTCCGTTACGAAGTTGTTCGTACGGTCGTCGTCGTCGGAGAGATCGTAGACGAGGAAGAAGACGATCCCCTTTGGCGAGGCTCGAGAAAAAAACTTTGAGAGAGACGAGGTATACACGCGCGTACGACTATGTCGTGCGCGCGTGTGATTTTTTTTTTATGGCAATTCGACGCTTCGAGAATAGAGAAAAGAGAGTGTTGGTCATCCCATGCCTCTTCGTCGTCTATCGCTGGACCGCGCATCCTAACGTCGCGCCGGTCGTCCAGTCCCCGAACACACACACCCACCCGACGGTACGTCTCGCTCGCTTTTTCACTTGCGTGAGTTCCCGTACCGGGAACCGCTGGAATCGTCGAGAGAAGAGAAACGGCTGTAGGAGAAAAAGAGGACGGACGTTAAAAACCGGACGATCGTTACACGGATGTCTTGCGTGAGTCTTAGCTCGAACATGATACGACGAACGAAGTTTGGCACTTTGGCGAGATGCATAAAACGCTCGTACATACATACATACATATATATTGTATATCGAATAGAGAGTGTTCTCCTTCTATTCGAATTTTTTTTCTCTTTGAGGCGATTTTCGCACAGAGAAATACACACACACACACCACCTTCTCTCGCACCGAATCTTTCCGAGCTTTCGTTTTCTACGAGTCTACGCAAAACACGACACGAACGAATTTTCGTTTCGCGTCGTGACGTTGAAGCGACCTCAGAGTAGGCGAGATCACCCGCTGAATTTAAGCATATTACTAAGCGGAGGA
>NW_026099475.1:27500-37816 GCF_024542735.1 Bombus huntii
ATAATTTCGCTACGTACGGCCGATGGTCGTGCGTAGCGATTTTTTTTTCCTTTAAATCAAACAACGAGACGCACGAATAGAAAGCGATACGCCGCTGGGACTTTGTCTCGTGCGAGTAAAAAGCAATACGCCGCTGGACTTAGCCGCGTGCGAGTAAAAAGCAATACGCCGCTGGACTTAGTCGCGTACAAACAGAAAGCAATACGCCGCTGGACTTAGTCGCGTGCGAGTAAAAAGCAATACGCCGCTGGACTTAGTCGCGTACAAACAGAAAGCAATACGCCGCTGGACTTAGTCGCGTACGAGCATAAAGCAATACGCCGCTGGACTTAGTCGCGTGCGAGTAAAAAGCAATACGCCGCTGGACTTAGTCGCGTACAAACAGAAAGCAATACGCCGCTGGGACTTTGTCTCCTGCGGTTAAAAAAAATAATTTCGCTACGTACGGCCGATGGTCGTGCGTAGCGATTTTTTTTTTCCTTTAAATCAAACAACGAGACGCACGAATAGAAAGCGATACGCCGCTGCAACTTTGTCGCGTGCCAGTAAAAAGCAATACGCCGCTGGACTTAGCCGCTCGTGCTACCGCTGCGCGCGCACCTCCGAATCAGCGGGTATGCGCCGGAGTAGGTAACACTCTCTTAAGGTACGCCGTTCTGCGCAGCTCGTCTTGCGCGCGCGCGCGCGCGCTTTTTCAAATATTTTTAAACGTTTTTTCGCGTTTTTTCCCGTTTCTTCGCGTTTTTTCCCGTTTTTTCCCGTTTTTTCCCGTTTTCCACGTTTTTTCCCGTTTCACGAGAGAGACGAAAACGAGGAAAATAATCGCGACAAATGCTCGCTCGCTGCGCTCGCTCGGACGAATATAGCCCAACCCAAAACCGATCCCGAGCGTTCGAACGAAGATTTCGATGAAATCGAAGAACGAACGCGAAAGGGATTGGTTTTGGGTTGGGCTATTTTTTTTTCGAGCGAGCGGAGCGAGCGAGCAACGCGTAAGAGCGTATCGTTGCGTCGCAGGGACTTTGAAATATTCGCCACTGTTCGAACGTTCGAGTCGAAATAACTCGAGAAAAAGCGTTATAACGCATCGAAATTATCAGTGAAATCGTTACGTATCGACGAAATCTAGTCGAAAGTAGCGATTTCACTTTATTTTTTTAAAAAATTTCATCCTCCGGACCAACGTGACCGGGACGTTGGAACTTAGAATTTTTTCGCCCCGTTACGAAAGTACCGAAAGTTCAACTCGAAATAACTCGCTAAAAAGCGTTATAACGTATCGAAATTTTGCGTGAAATCGTTACGTTTCGACGAAATCTAGTCGAAAGTAGCGATTTCACTTTATTTTTTTAAAAAATTTCATCCTCCGGACCAACGTGACCGGGACGTTGGAACTTAGAATTTTTTCGCCCCGTTACGAAAGTACCGAAAGTTCAACTCGAAATAACTCGCTAAAAAGCGTTATAACGTATCGAAATTTTGCGTGAAATCGTTACGTTTCGACGAAATCTAGTCGAAAGTAGCGATTTCACTTTATTTTTTTAAAAAATTTCATCCTCCGGACCAACGTGACCGGGACGTTGGAACTTAGAATTTTTTCGCCCCGTTACGAAAGTACCGAAAGTTCAACTCGAAATAACTCGCTAAAAAGCGTTATAACGTATCGAAATTTTGCGTGAAATCGTTACGTTTCGACGAAATCTAGTCGAAAGTAGCGATTTCACTTTATTTTTTTAAAAAATTTCGTCCTCCGGACCAACCTGACCGGGACGTTGGAACTTAGAATTTTTTCGCCCCGTTACGAAAGTACCGAAAGTTCAACTCGAAATAACTCGCTAAAAAGCGTTATAACGTATCGAAATTTTGCGTGAAATCGTTACGTTTCGACGAAATCTAGTCGAAAGTAGCGATTTCACTTTATTTTTTTAAAAAATTTCATCCTCCGGACCAACGTGACCGGGACGTTGGAACTTAGAATTTTTTCGCCCCGTTACGAAAGTACCGAAAGTTCAACTCGAAATAACTCGCTAAAAAGCGTTATAACGTATCGAAATTTTGCGTGAAATCGTTACGTTTCGACGAAATCTAGTCGAAAGTAGCGATTTCACTTTATTTTTTTGAAAAATTTCATCCTCCGGACCAACGTGACTGGGACGTTGGAACTTAGAATTTTTTCGCACCGCTACGAAAAGGCCGAAAGATCCCCTCCAAATAACTCGTTAAAAAGTGTTATAACGTACGAATATTTTTCAAGAAATCGTTATAACTCGATAAAATACGTCGGGATTAAGCGTTTATATCGTCGGCAGACGGATATAAAAACGTTTGGACCGACACGACCGGTCGTTGGAACATAGAAAAATTCCGAGCCGGTACGTTGGGACTTAGAAAAATTCCGAGGGCGAAAAAGTTTTTTCGAGTTTATTCGTTAAAAAGCGTTACAAGGTATGAATTTTTTTGCATAAATCGACGTAACTCGACGAAATACGTCGGGATTAATGGTTTATTTCCGTCCGAGAACGATTTTTAAAAACGGACCTATGCGGCCGGTCGTTCGTACTTGGAAAATTTTCGGACCGAACACTCTTTTTCGATTAATTCGTTAAAAAGCGTTATAACGTACGAATATTTTTCAAGAAATCGTTATAACTCGATAAAATACGTCGGGATTAAGCGTTTATATCGTCGGCAGACGGATATAAAAACGTTTGGACCGACACGACCGGTCGTTGGAACATAGAAAAATTCCGAGCCGGTACGTTGGGACTTAGAAAAATTCCGAGGGCGAAAAAGTTTTTTCGAGTTTATTCGTTAAAAAGCGTTACAAGGTATGAATTTTTTTGCATAAATCGACGTAACTCGACGAAATACGTCGGGATTAATGGTTTATTTCCGTCCGAGAACGATTTTTAAAAACGGACCTATGCGGCCGGTCGTTCGTACTTAGAAAATTTTCGGACCGAACACTCTTTTTCGATTAATTCGTTAAAAAGCGTTATAACGTACGAATATTTGTCAAGAAATCGTTATAACTCGATAAAATACGTCGGGATTAAGCGTTTATATCGTCGGCAGACGGATATAAAAACGTTTGGACCGACACGACCGGTCGTTGGAACATAGAAAAATTCCGAGCCGGTACGTTGGGACTTAGAAAAATTCCGAGGGCGAAAAAGTTTTTTCGAGTTTATTCGTTAAAAAGCGTTACAAGGTATGAATTTTTTTGCATAAATCGACGTAACTCGACGAAATACGTCGGGATTAATGGTTTATTTCCGTCCGAGAACGATTTTTAAAAACGGACCTATGCGGCCGGTCGTTCGTACTTAGAAAATTTTCGGACCGAACACTCTTTTTCGATTAATTCGTTAAAAAGCGTTATAACGTACGAATATTTTTCAAGAAATCGTTATAACTCGATAAAATACGTCGGGATTAAGCGTTTATATCGTCGGCAGACGGATATAAAAACGTTTGGACCGACACGACCGGTCGTTGGAACATAGAAAAATTCCGAGCCGGTACGTTGGGACTTAGAAAAATTCCGAGGGCGAAAAAGTTTTTTCGAGTTTATTCGTTAAAAAGCGTTACAAGGTATGAATTTTTTTGCATAAATCGACGTAACTCGACGAAATACGTCGGGATTAATGGTTTATTTCCGTCCGAGAACGATTTTTAAAAACGGACCTATGCGGCCGGTCGTTCGTACTTAGAAAATTTTCGGACCGAACACTCTTTTTCGATTAATTCGTTAAAAAGCGTTATAACGTACGAATATTTGTCAAGAAATCGTTATAACTCGATAAAATACGTCGGGATTAAGCGTTTATATCGTCGGCAGACGGATATAAAAACGTTTGGACCGACACGACCGGTCGTTGGAACATAGAAAAATTCCGAGCCGGTACGTTGGGACTTAGAAAAATTCCGAGGGCGAAAAAGTTTTTTCGAGTTTATTCGTTAAAAAGCGTTACAAGGTATGAATTTTTTTGCATAAATCGACGTAACTCGACGAAATACGTCGGGATTAATGGTTTATTTCCGTCCGAGAACGATTTTTAAAAACGGACCTATGCGGCCGGTCGTTCGTACTTAGAAAATTTTCGGACCGAACACTCTTTTTCGATTAATTCGTTAAAAAGCGTTATAACGTACGAATATTTGTCAAGAAATCGTTATAACTCGATAAAATACGTCGGGATTAAGCGTTTATATCGTCGGCAGACGGATATAAAAACGTTTGGACCGACACGACCGGTCGTTGGAACATAGAAAAATTCCGAGCCGGTACGTTGGGACTTAGAAAAATTCCGAGGGCGAAAAAGTTTTTTCGAGTTTATTCGTTAAAAAGCGTTACAAGGTATGAATTTTTTTGCATAAATCGACGTAACTCGACGAAATACGTCGGGATTAATGGTTTATTTCCGTCCGAGAACGATTTTTAAAAACGGACCTATGCGGCCGGTCGTTCGTACTTAGAAAATTTTCGGACCGAACACTCTTTTTCGATTAATTCGTTAAAAAGCGTTATAACGTACGAATATTTGTCAAGAAATCGTTATAACTCGATAAAATACGTCGGGATTAAGCGTTTATATCGTCGGCAGACGGATATAAAAACGTTTGGACCGACACGACCGGTCGTTGGAACATAGAAAAATTCCGAGCCGGTACGTTGGGACTTAGAAAAATTCCGAGGGCGAAAAAGTTTTTTCGAGTTTATTCGTTAAAAAGCGTTACAAGGTATGAATTTTTTTGCATAAATCGACGTAACTCGACGAAATACGTCGGGATTAATGGTTTATTTCCGTCCGAGAACGATTTTTAAAAACGGACCTATGCGGCCGGTCGTTCGTACTTAGAAAATTTTCGGACCGAACACTCTTTTTCGATTAATTCGTTAAAAAGCGTTATAACGTACGAATATTTTTCAAGAAATCGTTATAACTCGATAAAATACGTCGGGATTAAGCGTTTATATCGTCGGCAGACGGATATAAAAACGTTTGGACCGACACGACCGGTCGTTGGAACATAGAAAAATTCCGAGCCGGTACGTTGGGACTTAGAAAAATTCCGAGGGCGAAAAAGTTTTTTCGAGTTTATTCGTTAAAAAGCGTTACAAGGTATAAATTTTTTTACGGGAATCGTTCTATCTCTATTAAATACGTCGGGATTAAACATTTTTATCGATTTTTTCAAAAAATTAGCGTTCGTCGAACTGACACGACTGGGATATTTTTCTAATTTTTTCGTTAATTAACGTTACAAGGTATATATTTTTTTGCATATTTCTACTTATTTTAACGTATTGTAATTGATTATAAACTTATTTTTTGTCCGTATTCGATAAAAGAGTATGTTTACTGATGCAATTTTTCGGTGAAAAAAAAAATTAATTTTTTGGTAAAAATGCATTTCTATTATGTTAATAAAACGTCTGGTAATGTATTTCGATGGTTGGATATTGGCTTTGTATAGTAGTGATCGAGCGTTCGCGAGACTAAGTTCCAGCGTCCCTTCCGAACGGTACGTTGCTACGGAGGTTTTGCACCGTAAGCGCGCGGCCGCTAGCCCGGCCGGCGCCGGCCTTCCGGCTGGCGCTTTCGTATCTATAAGAGAGACGTCGAGCCGGACGGTTCGGTCGGAACAGCGTTGAGCGCGTGGCTATTCTACGGCCTCGGTTGAGAATTCAGTCACCGCTCCTCGAGTCTTAGTGTATTTTACGCTATTTCTCGACTGTTCCTCCGTTCTCGTTCTGGTTTTTTCTCTACACTGCTGCGCCGCGGGTCGCTGTCCTGGACGTAATGACCAAATATCGTGGCAAGGTTCCCCTGAGTCGGGAAGCTGGTGACCTGTGTGTACGTATTCTAACAAAAATTGTTAGATGCGTGTGTGCTTGTACTAACTGAGCATCGATTCATTCAAAAGAGTATAACCGTCTGCTTTCTATAAAAACTTCTGCTTTCGCAGAAGTATCCGATGAGGCGGTAGGAGCGTACTATCTTTGCGTAGTATGTCTTCTGCCGAAAATGTTCTACCGATTGAAAGAATATTCTTACGGTATGTCCAGCGCGACGCACTGGGATACGCGCTTGTTCGTTCAGCGTGAGGTGCGTATACGTGCTTTACCGCTAAGATATTCTAATAAGTCTTTTTACACGAAGACAGCATTATGGAAATGTTCCTTTAGAAGTACGATTCTAAACATTTTATATAAGACTATGAGAAAGAGAGAGAGAGAAGAGAGGAGGTGGAGTTGAGAATTACAAAGTGGCTGCGAGCGGCGTTCGAAGATTATTACTGAACTATGGGTGTATCTCGAACGTCGCTAGGAGATATATTTTATAGATATATCTATCTTAAGAACGAAAAGTCTCGTCGTACGGTGCTTACGTCCCACCTACGACACGAAGAGAACTTAAACGAAATTTATAAGAATTGTTATACGAATAAGATCCCTGGTTGATCCTGCCAGTAGTCATATGCTTGTCTCAAAGATTAAGCCATGCATGTCTCAGTACATGCCGCATTAAGGTGAAACCGCGAATGGCTCATTAAATCAGTTATGGTTTCTTAGATCATACCTACATTTACTTGGATAACTGTGGTAATTCTAGAGCTAATACATGCAAACAGATTCCGACCAGAGATGGTAGGAATGCTTTTATTAGATCAAAACCAATCGGTGGCGGATGGCTCGTCTGTCCGTCCATCGTTTGTTTTGGTGACTCTGAATAACTTTGTGCTGATCGCATGGTCATCTAGCACCGGCGACGCATCTTTCAAATGTCTGCCTTATCAACTGTCGATGGTAGGTTCTGCGCCTACCATGGTTGTAACGGGTAACGGGGAATCAGGGTTCGATTCCGGAGAGGGAGCCTGAGAAACAGCTACCACATCCAAGGAAGGCAGCAGGCGCGCAAATTACCCACTCCCGGCACGGGGAGGTAGTGACGAAAAATAACGATACGGGACTCATCCGAGGCCCCGTAATCGGAATGAGTACACTTTAAATCCTTTAACGAGGACCAATTGGAGGGCAAGTCTGGTGCCAGCAGCCGCGGTAATTCCAGCTCCAATAGCGTATATTAAAGTTGTTGCGGTTAAAAAGCTCGTAGTTGAATCTGTGTGTCACAGTGTCGGTTCACCGCTCGCGGTGTTTAACTGGCATTATGTGGTACGTCCTATCGGTGGGCTTAGCTCCTCGCGGGCGGTCCAACTAATATCCCATCGCGGTGCTCTTCACTGAGTGTCGAGGTGGGCCGATACGTTTACTTTGAACAAATTAGAGTGCTTAAAGCAGGCTACCTTCGCCTGAATACTGTGTGCATGGAATAATGGAATAGGACCTCGGTTCTATTTTGTTGGTTTTCGGAGCCCCGAGGTAATGATTAATAGGGACAGATGGGGGCATTCGTATTGCGACGTTAGAGGTGAAATTCTTGGATCGTCGCAAGACGGACAGAAGCGAAAGCATTTGCCAAAAATGTTTTCATTAATCAAGAACGAAAGTTAGAGGTTCGAAGGCGATCAGATACCGCCCTAGTTCTAACCATAAACGATGCCAGCCAGCGATCCGCCGAAGTTCCTCCGATGACTCGGCGGGCAGCTTCCGGGAAACCAAAGCTTTTGGGTTCCGGGGGAAGTATGGTTGCAAAGCTGAAACTTAAAGGAATTGACGGAAGGGCACCACCAGGAGTGGAGCCTGCGGCTTAATTTGACTCAACACGGGAAACCTCACCAGGCCCGGACACCGGAAGGATTGACAGATTGATAGCTCTTTCTTGATTCGGTGGGTGGTGGTGCATGGCCGTTCTTAGTTGGTGGAGCGATTTGTCTGGTTAATTCCGATAACGAACGAGACTCTAGCCTGCTAAATAGACGTAACTTATGGTATCTCGAAGGCCCCCGGCTTCGGTCGGTGGGTTTTTACTACCAACGTACAAACAAATCTTCTTAGAGGAACAGGCGGCTTCTAGCCGCACGAGATTGAGCAATAACAGGTCTGTGATGCCCTTAGATGTTCTGGGCCGCACGCGCGCTACACTGAAGGAATCAGCGTGTTTTCCCTGGCCGAAAGGCCCGGGTAACCCGCTGAACCTCCTTCGTGCTAGGGATTGGGGCTTGCAATTATTCCCCATGAACGAGGAATTCCCAGTAAGCGCGAGTCATAAGCTCGCGTTGATTACGTCCCTGCCCTTTGTACACACCGCCCGTCGCTACTACCGATTGAATGATTTAGTGAGGTCTTCGGACTGGTGCGCGGCCAATGTGATAAGCATTGCCGATGTTACCGGGAAGATGACCAAACTTGATCATTTAGAGGAAGTAAAAGTCGTAACAAGGTTTCCGTAGGTGAACCTGCGGAAGGATCATTAACGATACGATACCAAAAGAATTTGACTTGAACACATATAAAAACTATGAAATATATATCACAATGGTCGGTAAGGAGCCGTACTCCTCCTGTATCGACGAAAGTATATACGACGTATTAACAAGCTATATACTTTAACAAACGAAAACGCCAGGGAGCTTGGCAACCTCCGTTGGCACGAATAGAAATATTCTTAAGGAGGAGACGACCCTCCAGCTACGGAATTATACGAAGAGAAGGTGGCACTCTCTCTCGATCATCGGGATGAAGAGATATATATATACAAGTATAAAAACGAAATGCGAATGAAACTTATTCGAGGCGCCTGCGTGAGGTCGTAAACAGAAAGACCCGCCGTCTCCGAATAAAACATATAACATATAATATATATATATATGAAATTCTAATAAAAGGGAACTCTAGCTTCGAAAGAGCCAACAAAAGTTAAGGCTCGATATCAAACGAAAAAATTACGATGGAAACCAGGTGTAAAGAGAAATGCAGTCGTGGCGCCTGCGAGAGGCCGTACACAGAAAGACCCGCCGTCACGATCTCGTATTTCGTATTTGCATCGTGGAAACCGTACAAACGAAATATAAAAGTCCATGCAAACTAATAAGAAAATCTCTAAAGTGCCTCGTGTCGGAGTGATCATGCTCGCCTATTCTCTTCTATGTTTCGTGGTCTGTGTTGCGTTTGTTCTCCTCCTAGCAACGGGACATATCGAAGACTCCTCTTTGGGATCGAACGAAGCGTCTAGAACGAGTCGACGAGAGCGAAAGAACTTGTAGCGAGTCGCGCAGAGCGAAAGGATACCGATATACATCTTCGAAGGTTCTCTTCGAAGATCCATGGATACCTTCTGCGTCGACTTCTCTCGTCTCTTTCATCGAAACTCTCGTCGTTCTCGAAACGTGCTTCCTACCCAAAGGGCGTGTGCTCTTCGTATGTCGTTTCGTTCGAAATAACGAAACCACGTGTAACATACTCGTGGATCGGGTAACCTAGAACGAAGACGCATCGCGTGGATGTTGGCCCGCTATGCGACGATGACCGATGATGATGATGATGATGATGATGATGATATGATGATGATGTCGATGTCGACGACGACGACGATGAAGACGATGTGTAGCAACGATTCGTAACTAGTCTAGCCGAAGTTCGTTCAGAGGGGAACGCCGCCGGCTTCGAAGCCTCGATGTCGTGAGTCGGACACCCGTGCCGTCGCTAGAGTTTTTCAAACTCTGCTTCTGGATATTGGGACGAAAGACCGCTCGAGGACGACGACAGCCGTGCGTGCGTATCCCATCGAATTTTTTTTACACCACCTGAACGAGACTAAAGTTTCGTCTAGTTGATCGTCTACCGTCGCATAATGTATATTATATACCGTTCAGAGGGGACCGGCTGTCTATCCTCGTTGTCGTGAGTCGGACACCCGTGCCGTCGCTAGAGTTTTTCAAACTCTGCTTCTGGATATCGGGACGAAAGACCGCGCGAGGACGACGGATGCGAGTCCCATCGAATTTTTGACTTACACACTACCTGAACGAGACTTAAAGTTTCATATTATATACCGTTCAGAGGGGACCGGCTGTCTATCCTCGTTGTCGTGAGTC
Source organism: Bombus huntii (assembly GCF_024542735.1). Classification (NCBI taxonomy): domain Eukaryota; kingdom Metazoa; phylum Arthropoda; class Insecta; order Hymenoptera; family Apidae; genus Bombus; species Bombus huntii. The sequence goes on from NW_026099475.1 coordinate 37,503, forward strand.
GGACACCCGTGCCGTCGCTAGAGTTTTTCAAACTCTGCTTCTGGATATCGGGACGAAAGACCGCGCGAGGACGACGGATGCGAGTCCCATCGAATTTTTGACTTACACACTACCTGAACGAGACTTAAAGTTTCATATAATATACCGTTCAGAGGGGACCGGCTGTCTTTCCTCGTTGTCGTGAGTCGGACACCCGTGCCGTCGCTAGAGTTTTTCAAACTCTGCTTCTGGATATCGGGACGAAAGACCGCGCGAGGACGACGGATGCGAGTCCCATCGAATTTTTTATTTACACACTACCTGAACGAGACTTA
>NW_026099476.1:2500-12500 GCF_024542735.1 Bombus huntii
CATAAAGCAATACGCCGCTGGACTTAGTCGCGTGCGAGTAAAAAGCAATACGCCGCTGGACTTAGTCGCGTACAAACAGAAAGCAATACGCCGCTGGGACTTTGTCTCCTGCGGTTAAAAAAAATAATTTCGCTACGTACGGCCGATGGTCGTGCGTAGCGATTTTTTTTTTTCCTTTAAATCAAACAACGAGACGCACGAATAGAAAGCGATACGCCGCTGCAACTTTGTCGCGTGCCAGTAAAAAGCAATACGCCGCTGGACTTAGCCGCTCGTGCTACCGCTGCGCGCGCACCTCCGAATCAGCGGGTATGCGCCGGAGTAGGTAACACTCTCTTAAGGTACGCCGTTCTGCGCAGCTCGTCTTGCGCGCGCGCGCGCGCGCTTTTTCAAATATTTTTAAACGTTTTTTCGCGTTTTTTTCCCGTTTCTTCGCGTTTTTTCCCGTTTTTTCCCGTTTTTTCCCGTTTTCCACGTTTTTTCCCGTTTCACGAGAGAGACGAAAACGAGGAAAATAATCGCGACAAATGCTCGCTCGCTGCGCTCGCTCGGACGAATATAGCCCAACCCAAAACCGATCCCGAGCGTTCGAACGAAGATTTCGATGAAATCGAAGAACGAACGCGAAAGGGATTGGTTTTGGGTTGGGCTATTTTTTTTTCGAGCGAGCGGAGCGAGCGAGCAACGCGTAAGAGCGTATCGTTGCGTCGCAGGGACTTTGAAATATTCGCCACTGTTCGAACGTTCGAGTCGAAATAACTCGAGAAAAAGCGTTATAACGCATCGAAATTATCAGTGAAATCGTTACGTATCGACGAAATCTAGTCGAAAGTAGCGATTTCACTTTATTTTTTTAAAAAATTTCATCCTCCGGACCAACGTGACCGGGACGTTGGAACTTAGAATTTTTTCGCCCCGTTACGAAAGTACCGAAAGTTCAACTCGAAATAACTCGCTAAAAAGCGTTATAACGTATCGAAATTTTGCGTGAAATCGTTACGTTTCGACGAAATCTAGTCGAAAGTAGCGATTTCACTTTATTTTTTTAAAAAATTTCATCCTCCGGACCAACGTGACCGGGACGTTGGAACTTAGAATTTTTTCGCCCCGTTACGAAAGTACCGAAAGTTCAACTCGAAATAACTCGCTAAAAAGCGTTATAACGTATCGAAATTTTGCGTGAAATCGTTACGTTTCGACGAAATCTAGTCGAAAGTAGCGATTTCACTTTATTTTTTTAAAAAATTTCATCCTCCGGACCAACGTGACCGGGACGTTGGAACTTAGAATTTTTTCGCCCCGTTACGAAAGTACCGAAAGTTCAACTCGAAATAACTCGCTAAAAAGCGTTATAACGTATCGAAATTTTGCGTGAAATCGTTACGTTTCGACGAAATCTAGTCGAAAGTAGCGATTTCACTTTATTTTTTTAAAAAATTTCGTCCTCCGGACCAACCTGACCGGGACGTTGGAACTTAGAATTTTTTCGCCCCGTTACGAAAGTACCGAAAGTTCAACTCGAAATAACTCGCTAAAAAGCGTTATAACGTATCGAAATTTTGCGTGAAATCGTTACGTTTCGACGAAATCTAGTCGAAAGTAGCGATTTCACTTTATTTTTTTAAAAAATTTCATCCTCCGGACCAACGTGACCGGGACGTTGGAACTTAGAATTTTTTCGCCCCGTTACGAAAGTACCGAAAGTTCAACTCGAAATAACTCGCTAAAAAGCGTTATAACGTATCGAAATTTTGCGTGAAATCGTTACGTTTCGACGAAATCTAGTCGAAAGTAGCGATTTCACTTTATTTTTTTGAAAAATTTCATCCTCCGGACCAACGTGACTGGGACGTTGGAACTTAGAATTTTTTCGCACCGCTACGAAAAGGCCGAAAGATCCCCTCCAAATAACTCGTTAAAAAGTGTTATAACGTACGAATATTTTTCAAGAAATCGTTATAACTCGATAAAATACGTCGGGATTAAGCGTTTATATCGTCGGCAGACGGATATAAAAACGTTTGGACCGACACGACCGGTCGTTGGAACATAGAAAAATTCCGAGCCGGTACGTTGGGACTTAGAAAAATTCCGAGGGCGAAAAAGTTTTTTCGAGTTTATTCGTTAAAAAGCGTTACAAGGTATGAATTTTTTTGCATAAATCGACGTAACTCGACGAAATACGTCGGGATTAATGGTTTATTTCCGTCCGAGAACGATTTTTAAAAACGGACCTATGCGGCCGGTCGTTCGTACTTGGAAAATTTTCGGACCGAACACTCTTTTTCGATTAATTCGTTAAAAAGCGTTATAACGTACGAATATTTTTCAAGAAATCGTTATAACTCGATAAAATACGTCGGGATTAAGCGTTTATATCGTCGGCAGACGGATATAAAAACGTTTGGACCGACACGACCGGTCGTTGGAACATAGAAAAATTCCGAGCCGGTACGTTGGGACTTAGAAAAATTCCGAGGGCGAAAAAGTTTTTTCGAGTTTATTCGTTAAAAAGCGTTACAAGGTATGAATTTTTTTGCATAAATCGACGTAACTCGACGAAATACGTCGGGATTAATGGTTTATTTCCGTCCGAGAACGATTTTTAAAAACGGACCTATGCGGCCGGTCGTTCGTACTTAGAAAATTTTCGGACCGAACACTCTTTTTCGATTAATTCGTTAAAAAGCGTTATAACGTACGAATATTTTTCAAGAAATCGTTATAACTCGATAAAATACGTCGGGATTAAGCGTTTATATCGTCGGCAGACGGATATAAAAACGTTTGGACCGACACGACCGGTCGTTGGAACATAGAAAAATTCCGAGCCGGTACGTTGGGACTTAGAAAAATTCCGAGGGCGAAAAAGTTTTTTCGAGTTTATTCGTTAAAAAGCGTTACAAGGTATGAATTTTTTTGCATAAATCGACGTAACTCGACGAAATACGTCGGGATTAATGGTTTATTTCCGTCCGAGAACGATTTTTAAAAACGGACCTATGCGGCCGGTCGTTCGTACTTAGAAAATTTTCGGACCGAACACTCTTTTTCGATTAATTCGTTAAAAAGCGTTATAACGTACGAATATTTTTCAAGAAATCGTTATAACTCGATAAAATACGTCGGGATTAAGCGTTTATATCGTCGGCAGACGGATATAAAAACGTTTGGACCGACACGACCGGTCGTTGGAACATAGAAAAATTCCGAGCCGGTACGTTGGGACTTAGAAAAATTCCGAGGGCGAAAAAGTTTTTTCGAGTTTATTCGTTAAAAAGCGTTACAAGGTATAAATTTTTTTACGGGAATCGTTCTATCTCTATTAAATACGTCGGGATTAAACATTTTTATCGATTTTTTCAAAAAATTAGCGTTCGTCGAACTGACACGACTGGGATATTTTTCTAATTTTTTCGTTAATTAACGTTACAAGGTATATATTTTTTTGCATATTTCTACTTATTTTAACGTATTGTAATTGATTATAAACTTATTTTTTGTCCGTATTCGATAAAAGAGTATGTTTACTGATGCAATTTTTCGGTGAAAAAAAAAATTAATTTTTTGGTAAAAATGCATTTCTATTATGTTAATAAAACGTCTGGTAATGTATTTCGATGGTTGGATATTGGCTTTGTATAGTAGTGATCGAGCGTTCGCGAGACTAAGTTCCAGCGTCCCTTCCGAACGGTACGTTGCTACGGAGGTTTTGCACCGTAAGCGCGCGGCCGCTAGCCCGGCCGGCGCCGGCCTTCCGGCTGGCGCTTTCGTATCTATAAGAGAGACGTCGAGCCGGACGGTTCGGTCGGAACAGCGTTGAGCGCGTGGCTATTCTACGGCCTCGGTTGAGAATTCAGTCACCGCTCCTCGAGTCTTAGTGTATTTTACGCTATTTCTCGACTGTTCCTCCGTTCTCGTTCTGGTTTTTTCTCTACACTGCTGCGCCGCGGGTCGCTGTCCTGGACGTAATGACCAAATATCGTGGCAAGGTTCCCCTGAGTCGGGAAGCTGGTGACCTGTGTGTACGTATTCTAACAAAAATTGTTAGATGCGTGTGTGCTTGTACTAACTGAGCATCGATTCATTCAAAAGAGTATAACCGTCTGCTTTCTATAAAAACTTCTGCTTTCGCAGAAGTATCCGATGAGGCGGTAGGAGCGTACTATCTTTGCGTAGTATGTCTTCTGCCGAAAATGTTCTACCGATTGAAAGAATATTCTTACGGTATGTCCAGCGCGACGCACTGGGATACGCGCTTGTTCGTTCAGCGTGAGGTGCGTATACGTGCTTTACCGCTAAGATATTCTAATAAGTCTTTTTACACGAAGACAGCATTATGGAAATGTTCCTTTAGAAGTACGATTCTAAACATTTTATATAAGACTATGAGAAAGAGAGAGAGAGAAGAGAGGAGGTGGAGTTGAGAATTACAAAGTGGCTGCGAGCGGCGTTCGAAGATTATTACTGAACTATGGGTGTATCTCGAACGTCGCTAGGAGATATATTTTATAGATATATCTATCTTAAGAACGAAAAGTCTCGTCGTACGGTGCTTACGTCCCACCTACGACACGAAGAGAACTTAAACGAAATTTATAAGAATTGTTATACGAATAAGATCCCTGGTTGATCCTGCCAGTAGTCATATGCTTGTCTCAAAGATTAAGCCATGCATGTCTCAGTACATGCCGCATTAAGGTGAAACCGCGAATGGCTCATTAAATCAGTTATGGTTTCTTAGATCATACCTACATTTACTTGGATAACTGTGGTAATTCTAGAGCTAATACATGCAAACAGATTCCGACCAGAGATGGTAGGAATGCTTTTATTAGATCAAAACCAATCGGTGGCGGATGGCTCGTCTGTCCGTCCATCGTTTGTTTTGGTGACTCTGAATAACTTTGTGCTGATCGCATGGTCATCTAGCACCGGCGACGCATCTTTCAAATGTCTGCCTTATCAACTGTCGATGGTAGGTTCTGCGCCTACCATGGTTGTAACGGGTAACGGGGAATCAGGGTTCGATTCCGGAGAGGGAGCCTGAGAAACAGCTACCACATCCAAGGAAGGCAGCAGGCGCGCAAATTACCCACTCCCGGCACGGGGAGGTAGTGACGAAAAATAACGATACGGGACTCATCCGAGGCCCCGTAATCGGAATGAGTACACTTTAAATCCTTTAACGAGGACCAATTGGAGGGCAAGTCTGGTGCCAGCAGCCGCGGTAATTCCAGCTCCAATAGCGTATATTAAAGTTGTTGCGGTTAAAAAGCTCGTAGTTGAATCTGTGTGTCACAGTGTCGGTTCACCGCTCGCGGTGTTTAACTGGCATTATGTGGTACGTCCTATCGGTGGGCTTAGCTCCTCGCGGGCGGTCCAACTAATATCCCATCGCGGTGCTCTTCACTGAGTGTCGAGGTGGGCCGATACGTTTACTTTGAACAAATTAGAGTGCTTAAAGCAGGCTACCTTCGCCTGAATACTGTGTGCATGGAATAATGGAATAGGACCTCGGTTCTATTTTGTTGGTTTTCGGAGCCCCGAGGTAATGATTAATAGGGACAGATGGGGGCATTCGTATTGCGACGTTAGAGGTGAAATTCTTGGATCGTCGCAAGACGGACAGAAGCGAAAGCATTTGCCAAAAATGTTTTCATTAATCAAGAACGAAAGTTAGAGGTTCGAAGGCGATCAGATACCGCCCTAGTTCTAACCATAAACGATGCCAGCCAGCGATCCGCCGAAGTTCCTCCGATGACTCGGCGGGCAGCTTCCGGGAAACCAAAGCTTTTGGGTTCCGGGGGAAGTATGGTTGCAAAGCTGAAACTTAAAGGAATTGACGGAAGGGCACCACCAGGAGTGGAGCCTGCGGCTTAATTTGACTCAACACGGGAAACCTCACCAGGCCCGGACACCGGAAGGATTGACAGATTGATAGCTCTTTCTTGATTCGGTGGGTGGTGGTGCATGGCCGTTCTTAGTTGGTGGAGCGATTTGTCTGGTTAATTCCGATAACGAACGAGACTCTAGCCTGCTAAATAGACGTAACTTATGGTATCTCGAAGGCCCCCGGCTTCGGTCGGTGGGTTTTTACTACCAACGTACAAACAAATCTTCTTAGAGGAACAGGCGGCTTCTAGCCGCACGAGATTGAGCAATAACAGGTCTGTGATGCCCTTAGATGTTCTGGGCCGCACGCGCGCTACACTGAAGGAATCAGCGTGTTTTCCCTGGCCGAAAGGCCCGGGTAACCCGCTGAACCTCCTTCGTGCTAGGGATTGGGGCTTGCAATTATTCCCCATGAACGAGGAATTCCCAGTAAGCGCGAGTCATAAGCTCGCGTTGATTACGTCCCTGCCCTTTGTACACACCGCCCGTCGCTACTACCGATTGAATGATTTAGTGAGGTCTTCGGACTGGTGCGCGGCCAATGTGATAAGCATTGCCGATGTTACCGGGAAGATGACCAAACTTGATCATTTAGAGGAAGTAAAAGTCGTAACAAGGTTTCCGTAGGTGAACCTGCGGAAGGATCATTAACGATACGATACCAAAAGAATTTGACTTGAACACATATAAAAACTATGAAATATATATCACAATGGTCGGTAAGGAGCCGTACTCCTCCTGTATCGACGAAAGTATATACGACGTATTAACAAGCTATATACTTTAACAAACGAAAACGCCAGGGAGCTTGGCAACCTCCGTTGGCACGAATAGAAATATTCTTAAGGAGGAGACGACCCTCCAGCTACGGAATTATACGAAGAGAAGGTGGCACTCTCTCTCGATCATCGGGATGAAGAGATATATATATACAAGTATAAAAACGAAATGCGAATGAAACTTATTCGAGGCGCCTGCGTGAGGTCGTAAACAGAAAGACCCGCCGTCTCCGAATAAAACATATAACATATAATATATATATATATGAAATTCTAATAAAAGGGAACTCTAGCTTCGAAAGAGCCAACAAAAGTTAAGGCTCGATATCAAACGAAAAAATTACGATGGAAACCAGGTGTAAAGAGAAATGCAGTCGTGGCGCCTGCGAGAGGCCGTACACAGAAAGACCCGCCGTCACGATCTCGTATTTCGTATTTGCATCGTGGAAACCGTACAAACGAAATATAAAAGTCCATGCAAACTAATAAGAAAATCTCTAAAGTGCCTCGTGTCGGAGTGATCATGCTCGCCTATTCTCTTCTATGTTTCGTGGTCTGTGTTGCGTTTGTTCTCCTCCTAGCAACGGGACATATCGAAGACTCCTCTTTGGGATCGAACGAAGCGTCTAGAACGAGTCGACGAGAGCGAAAGAACTTGTAGCGAGTCGCGCAGAGCGAAAGGATACCGATATACATCTTCGAAGGTTCTCTTCGAAGATCCATGGATACCTTCTGCGTCGACTTCTCTCGTCTCTTTCATCGAAACTCTCGTCGTTCTCGAAACGTGCTTCCTACCCAAAGGGCGTGTGCTCTTCGTATGTCGTTTCGTTCGAAATAACGAAACCACGTGTAACATACTCGTGGATCGGGTAACCTAGAACGAAGACGCATCGCGTGGATGTTGGCCCGCTATGCGACGATGACCGATGATGATGATGATGATGATGATGATGATATGATGATGATGTCGATGTCGACGACGACGACGATGAAGACGATGTGTAGCAACGATTCGTAACTAGTCTAGCCGAAGTTCGTTCAGAGGGGAACGCCGCCGGCTTCGAAGCCTCGATGTCGTGAGTCGGACACCCGTGCCGTCGCTAGAGTTTTTCAAACTCTGCTTCTGGATATTGGGACGAAAGACCGCTCGAGGACGACGACAGCCGTGCGTGCGTATCCCATCGAATTTTTTTTACACCACCTGAACGAGACTAAAGTTTCGTCTAGTTGATCGTCTACCGTCGCATAATGTATATTATATACCGTTCAGAGGGGACCGGCTGTCTATCCTCGTTGTCGTGAGTCGGACACCCGTGCCGTCGCTAGAGTTTTTCAAACTCTGCTTCTGGATATCGGGACGAAAGACCGCGCGAGGACGACGGATGCGAGTCCCATCGAATTTTTGACTTACACACTACCTGAACGAGACTTAAAGTTTCATATTATATACCGTTCAGAGGGGACCGGCTGTCTATCCTCGTTGTCGTGAGTCGGACACCCGTGCCGTCGCTAGAGTTTTTCAAACTCTGCTTCTGGATATCGGGACGAAAGACCGCGCGAGGACGACGGATGCGAGTCCCATCGAATTTTTGACTTACACACTACCTGAACGAGACTTAAAGTTTCATATAATATACCGTTCAGAGGGGACCGGCTGTCTTTCCTCGTTGTCGTGAGTCGGACACCCGTGCCGTCGCTAGAGTTTTTCAAACTCTGCTTCTGGATATCGGGACGAAAGACCGCGCGAGGACGACGGATGCGAGTCCCATCGAATTTTTTATTTACACACTACCTGAACGAGACTTAAAGTTTCATCCAGTTTGTCGTCTATCATCGCATATATAATATACCGTTCAGAGGGGACCGGCTGTCTATCCTCGTTGTCGTGAGTCGGACACCCGTGCCGTCGCTAGAGTTTTTCAAACTCTGCTTCTGGATATCGGGACGAAAGACCGCGCGAGGACGACGGATGCGAGTCCCATCGAATTTTTGACTTACACACTACCTGAACGAGACTTAAAGTTTCATATAATATACCGTTCAGAGGGGACCGGCTGTCTTTCCTCGTTGTCGTGAGTCGGACACCCGTGCCGTCGCTAGAGTTTTTCAAACTCTGCTTCTGGATATCGGGACGAAAGACCGCGCGAGGACGACGGATGCGAGTCCCATCGAATTTTTGATTTACACACTACCTGAACGAGACTTAAAGTTTCATCCAGTTTGTCGTCTATCATCTCATATATAATATACCGTTCAGAGGGGACCGGCTGTCTATCCTCGTTGTCGTGAGTCGGACACCCGTGCCGTCGCTAGAGTTTTTCAAACTCTGCTTCTGGATGTTGGGACGAAAGACCGCGCGAGGACGATGGATGCGTGTCCCATCGAATTTTTGATTTACAAGACACACACTACCTGAACGAGACTAAAGTTTCATCGAGTTTATCATCGCATAACCCGTTCGGAGGGGACCGGCTGTCTATCCTCGTTGTCGTGAGTCGGACACCCGTGCCGTCGCTAGAGTTTTTCAAACTCTGCTTCTGGATATCGGGACGAAAGACCGCGCGAGGACGATGGCTGCGAGTCCCATCGAATTTTTGTTTTTTTTTTTTTTTTTAAAGAAAAAACACCACCCGAACGGAGATGTGTTCTATCTTTCGTCGATTTTTCATGCTTTCAGTCGGTCGCGTGGTCGCCATCCGTTCGGAGGGGATCGCCGGCTTCGAAACCTCGATGTCGTGAGTCGGACACCCGTGCCGTCGCTAGAGTTTTTCAAACTCTGCTTCTGGATATTGGGACGAAAGACCGCTCGAGGCGGACGGCCGCGCGAATCCCATCGAATCTTTACTATCACCCGAACGATGGAGAGATGCACGCGCGCTGTTTCTTGAATAATTGGACGAGAGAGTAGAATCAAACACATATATAACATGGGCTAGCCACCGTGCTTACTCGTTCGCGAGATCGTGTGCTGTACAGAGGATTCAGAATCGGGTGTATATATCCCCGTCGTTTCCTGACGAACGGAGCTTCGATCTCGATGGTTGTTATATATCATAATGTACTTTACGCCCGGCCGGCGAACGCGCGTATCTTCGCGCGTTCGTCGTTTTCTTTTTTTTTCGAACGTTTTTGTGTCGTCAATCCTATGGCGACTTCTGCGCGTTCGATTCCCGTTGGTCGAACGTGACGGAACTCGGCTTCGCTAGAACCGAGAAGAGTACATTTGAGTATTGAACTGTTGTAAATTTATAAAAGATTACCCTGAACGGTGGATCACTTGGCTCGTGGGTCGATGAAGAACGCAGCTAATTGCGCGTCAACGTGTG
>NW_026099476.1:22500-25000 GCF_024542735.1 Bombus huntii
GGAACTTAGAATTTTTTTCGCACCGCTACGAAAAGGCCGAAAGATCCCCTCCAAATAACTCGTTAAAAAGTGTTATAACGTACGAATATTTTTCAAGAAATCGTTATAACTCGATAAAATACGTCGGGATTAAGCGTTTATATCGTCGGCAGACGGATATAAAAACGTTTGGACCGACACGACCGGTCGTTGGAACATAGAAAAATTCCGAGCCGGTACGTTGGGACTTAGAAAAATTCCGAGGGCGAAAAAGTTTTTTTCGAGTTTATTCGTTAAAAAGCGTTACAAGGTATGAATTTTTTTGCATAAATCGACGTAACTCGACGAAATACGTCGGGATTAATGGTTTATTTCCGTCCGAGAACGATTTTTAAAAACGGACCTATGCGGCCGGTCGTTCGTACTTGGAAAATTTTCGGACCGAACACTCTTTTTCGATTAATTCGTTAAAAAGCGTTATAACGTACGAATATTTTTCAAGAAATCGTTATAACTCGATAAAATACGTCGGGATTAAGCGTTTATATCGTCGGCAGACGGATATAAAAACGTTTGGACCGACACGACCGGTCGTTGGAACATAGAAAAATTCCGAGCCGGTACGTTGGGACTTAGAAAAATTCCGAGGGCGAAAAAGTTTTTTCGAGTTTATTCGTTAAAAAGCGTTACAAGGTATGAATTTTTTTGCATAAATCGACGTAACTCGACGAAATACGTCGGGATTAATGGTTTATTTCCGTCCGAGAACGATTTTTAAAAACGGACCTATGCGGCCGGTCGTTCGTACTTAGAAAATTTTCGGACCGAACACTCTTTTTCGATTAATTCGTTAAAAAGCGTTATAACGTACGAATATTTTTCAAGAAATCGTTATAACTCGATAAAATACGTCGGGATTAAGCGTTTATATCGTCGGCAGACGGATATAAAAACGTTTGGACCGACACGACCGGTCGTTGGAACATAGAAAAATTCCGAGCCGGTACGTTGGGACTTAGAAAAATTCCGAGGGCGAAAAAGTTTTTTCGAGTTTATTCGTTAAAAAGCGTTACAAGGTATGAATTTTTTTGCATAAATCGACGTAACTCGACGAAATACGTCGGGATTAATGGTTTATTTCCGTCCGAGAACGATTTTTAAAAACGGACCTATGCGGCCGGTCGTTCGTACTTAGAAAATTTTCGGACCGAACACTCTTTTTCGATTAATTCGTTAAAAAGCGTTATAACGTACGAATATTTTTCAAGAAATCGTTATAACTCGATAAAATACGTCGGGATTAAGCGTTTATATCGTCGGCAGACGGATATAAAAACGTTTGGACCGACACGACCGGTCGTTGGAACATAGAAAAATTCCGAGCCGGTACGTTGGGACTTAGAAAAATTCCGAGGGCGAAAAAGTTTTTTCGAGTTTATTCGTTAAAAAGCGTTACAAGGTATGAATTTTTTTGCATAAATCGACGTAACTCGACGAAATACGTCGGGATTAATGGTTTATTTCCGTCCGAGAACGATTTTTAAAAACGGACCTATGCGGCCGGTCGTTCGTACTTAGAAAATTTTCGGACCGAACACTCTTTTTCGATTAATTCGTTAAAAAGCGTTATAACGTACGAATATTTTTCAAGAAATCGTTATAACTCGATAAAATACGTCGGGATTAAGCGTTTATATCGTCGGCAGACGGATATAAAAACGTTTGGACCGACACGACCGGTCGTTGGAACATAGAAAAATTCCGAGCCGGTACGTTGGGACTTAGAAAAATTCCGAGGGCGAAAAAGTTTTTTCGAGTTTATTCGTTAAAAAGCGTTACAAGGTATGAATTTTTTTGCATAAATCGACGTAACTCGACGAAATACGTCGGGATTAATGGTTTATTTCCGTCCGAGAACGATTTTTAAAAACGGACCTATGCGGCCGGTCGTTCGTACTTAGAAAATTTTCGGACCGAACACTCTTTTTCGATTAATTCGTTAAAAAGCGTTATAACGTACGAATATTTTTCAAGAAATCGTTATAACTCGATAAAATACGTCGGGATTAAGCGTTTATATCGTCGGCAGACGGATATAAAAACGTTTGGACCGACACGACCGGTCGTTGGAACATAGAAAAATTCCGAGCCGGTACGTTGGGACTTAGAAAAATTCCGAGGGCGAAAAAGTTTTTTCGAGTTTATTCGTTAAAAAGCGTTACAAGGTATGAATTTTTTTGCATAAATCGACGTAACTCGACGAAATACGTCGGGATTAATGGTTTATTTCCGTCCGAGAACGATTTTTAAAAACGGACCTATGCGGCCGGTCGTTCGTACTTAGAAAATTTTCGGACCGAACACTCTTTTTCGATTAATTCGTTAAAAAGCGTTATAACGTACGAATATTTTTCAAGAAATCGTTATAACTCGATAAAATACGTCGGGATTAAGCGTTTATATCGTCGGCAGACGGATATAAAAACGTTTGGACCGACACGACCGGTCGTTGGAACATAGA
>NW_026099476.1:30000-32500 GCF_024542735.1 Bombus huntii
GCTTCTGGATATCGGGACGAAAGACCGCGCGAGGACGACGGATGCGAGTCCCATCGAATTTTTGACTTACACACTACCTGAACGAGACTTAAAGTTTCATATAATATACCGTTCAGAGGGGACCGGCTGTCTTTCCTCGTTGTCGTGAGTCGGACACCCGTGCCGTCGCTAGAGTTTTTCAAACTCTGCTTCTGGATATCGGGACGAAAGACCGCGCGAGGACGACGGATGCGAGTCCCATCGAATTTTTTATTTACACACTACCTGAACGAGACTTAAAGTTTCATCCAGTTTGTCGTCTATCATCGCATATATAATATACCGTTCAGAGGGGACCGGCTGTCTATCCTCGTTGTCGTGAGTCGGACACCCGTGCCGTCGCTAGAGTTTTTCAAACTCTGCTTCTGGATATCGGGACGAAAGACCGCGCGAGGACGACGGATGCGAGTCCCATCGAATTTTTGACTTACACACTACCTGAACGAGACTTAAAGTTTCATATAATATACCGTTCAGAGGGGACCGGCTGTCTTTCCTCGTTGTCGTGAGTCGGACACCCGTGCCGTCGCTAGAGTTTTTCAAACTCTGCTTCTGGATATCGGGACGAAAGACCGCGCGAGGACGACGGATGCGAGTCCCATCGAATTTTTGATTTACACACTACCTGAACGAGACTTAAAGTTTCATCCAGTTTGTCGTCTATCATCTCATATATAATATACCGTTCAGAGGGGACCGGCTGTCTATCCTCGTTGTCGTGAGTCGGACACCCGTGCCGTCGCTAGAGTTTTTCAAACTCTGCTTCTGGATGTTGGGACGAAAGACCGCGCGAGGACGATGGATGCGTGTCCCATCGAATTTTTGATTTACAAGACACACACTACCTGAACGAGACTAAAGTTTCATCGAGTTTATCATCGCATAACCCGTTCGGAGGGGACCGGCTGTCTATCCTCGTTGTCGTGAGTCGGACACCCGTGCCGTCGCTAGAGTTTTTCAAACTCTGCTTCTGGATATCGGGACGAAAGACCGCGCGAGGACGATGGCTGCGAGTCCCATCGAATTTTTGTTTTTTTTTTTTTTTTTAAAGAAAAAACACCACCCGAACGGAGATGTGTTCTATCTTTCGTCGATTTTTCATGCTTTCAGTCGGTCGCGTGGTCGCCATCCGTTCGGAGGGGATCGCCGGCTTCGAAACCTCGATGTCGTGAGTCGGACACCCGTGCCGTCGCTAGAGTTTTTCAAACTCTGCTTCTGGATATTGGGACGAAAGACCGCTCGAGGCGGACGGCCGCGCGAATCCCATCGAATCTTTACTATCACCCGAACGATGGAGAGATGCACGCGCGCTGTTTCTTGAATAATTGGACGAGAGAGTAGAATCAAACACATATATAACATGGGCTAGCCACCGTGCTTACTCGTTCGCGAGATCGTGTGCTGTACAGAGGATTCAGAATCGGGTGTATATATCCCCGTCGTTTCCTGACGAACGGAGCTTCGATCTCGATGGTTGTTATATATCATAATGTACTTTACGCCCGGCCGGCGAACGCGCGTATCTTCGCGCGTTCGTCGTTTTCTTTTTTTTTCGAACGTTTTTGTGTCGTCAATCCTATGGCGACTTCTGCGCGTTCGATTCCCGTTGGTCGAACGTGACGGAACTCGGCTTCGCTAGAACCGAGAAGAGTACATTTGAGTATTGAACTGTTGTAAATTTATAAAAGATTACCCTGAACGGTGGATCACTTGGCTCGTGGGTCGATGAAGAACGCAGCTAATTGCGCGTCAACGTGTGAACTGCAGGACACATGAACATCGACATTTCGAACGCACATTGCGGTCCACGGATACAATTCCTGGACCACGCCTGGCTGAGGGTTGCTCACGTAAACCTAAGACTGCTTGCGTTGCGTATCGTTACTCTCCGTATCTGTCTCTCTCTGTCCCTTCTTGCCTTAACAACCCGCCGTCGTTCTTCTTTATATAAGAGAACGTTTCAGAGTCGGACGAAGGTACAAGAACGAGGATACGAATAAGAGCGGACGGAGAGAACATACGCGACGTACGAGCGATTGTTGGACGCTCGTCGGCGTTCGTCGCGGTCGTGCAGAGACCGTGCAAGTCGTACGCATGCTCGATATATAATCTATCGTGTTCACGGGAGACTACGAAACTCTACCTCTGTCTCTCTCTGTCCCTTCTTGCCTTGACAACCCGCCGTCGTTCTTCTTAAAAATTATAAGAGAACGTTTCAGAGTCGGACGAAGGTATACGAAGGGATACGAATAAGAGCGGAGAGAACCGGTCACGGACCTGCGTGAGTGCTCGCGGCGTCGTGAGTCGTCCTTACGAGGGCGACCGCCCGCTTATGCACCGCTTCGTGTATCGGTTATCGAACGTATATACTCGTAGTGTTCTCCTCGTGACCGATTTTTTTTTCATATCAGGCGATATATGCTACGTTTGCCGGTGTTCGACGCACGAAGGTCCGCGCCCC